>NW_027552095.1:0-47069 GCF_045843805.1 Urocitellus parryii | reverse complement strand
ACTCTAAATCAAACACGGTTTGTGACAGCTCTTTGAAACTTGGCACAATAATGTAGTTCCAAGTTCTATGGCTATGGTTTGTGTCCTATGGAAGTAGCCCCAAGCAGAGACTGACGAGAATCACTTTCATTGAAATGGGTTGCCAAGCTTCCAAAAAACTACGAGTTTCCTGAAATCTCAGCAAACATTTTTTCACCCAATCTTGATGATACTTCCAGGCAATGATCAGTACACCAGTCCCACTTGGCTCACCAAATTTCGTTCTTCTAGGTTAAACCGTTCCTTTGCAGTAACCGTTTTCATATTTAGGTTTCACTCTGTTTTCTCCTATATGGATACATGTAGTTGGAACTCTAAATCAAACACGGTTTGTGCTAGCTCTTTGAAACTTGGCACAATAATGTAGTTCCAAGTTCTATGGCTATGGTTTGTGTCCTATGGAAGTAGCCCCAAGCAGAGACTGACGAGAATCACTTTCATTTGAAGGGGTTGCCAAGCTACCACAAAACTACATGTTTCCTGAAATCTCAGCAAACATTTTTTCACCCAATCTTTTTGATACTTGCAGGTAATGATCAGTACACCAGTCCCACTTGGCTCACCAAATTTCGTTCTTCTAGGTTAATCCGTTCCTTTGCAGTAACCGTTTTCATGTTGAGGTTTCACTCTGTTTTCTCCTATATGGATACATGTATTAGGAACTCTAAATCAAACACGGTTTGTGCTAGCTCTTTGAAACTTGGCACAATAATGTAGTTCCAAGTTCTATGGCTATGGTTTGTGTCCTATGGAAGTAGCCCCAAGCAGAGACTGACGAGAATCACTTTCATTGGAAGGGGTTGCCAAGCTACCACAAAACTACGAGTTTCCTGAAATCTCAGCAAACATTTTTTCACCCAATCTTGATGATACTTGCAGGCAATGATCAGTACACCAGTCCCACTTGGTTCACCAAATTTCGTTCTTCTAGGTTAAACCGTCCCTTTGTAGTAACCGTTTTCATGTTGAGGTTTCACTCTGTTTTCTCCTAGATGGATACACGTAGTTGGAACTCTAAATCAAACACGGTTTTTGCTAGCTCTTTGAAACTTGACACAATAATGTAGTTCCAAGTTCTACGGGTATGGTTTGTGTCCTATGGAAGTAGCCCCAAGCAGAGACTGACGAGAATCACTTTCATTTAAAGGGGTTGCCAAGCTTCCAAAAACTACGAGTTTCCTGAAATCTCAGCAAACATATTTTCACCCAATGTTGATGATACTTGCAGGTAATGATCAGTACACCAGTCCCACTTGGCTCACCAAATTTCGTTCTTCTAGGTTAAACCGTTCCTTTGCAGTAACCGTTTTAATGTTTAGGTTTCACTCTGTTTTCTCCTATATGGATACATGTAGTTGGAACTCTAAATCAAACACGGTTTGTGCTAGCTCTTTGAAACTTGGCACAATAATGTAGTTCCAAGTTCTATGGCTATGGTTTGTGTCCTGTGAAGGTAACCCCAAGCAGAGACTGACGAGAATCACTTTCATTGAAAGCGGTTGCCAAGCTACCAAAAAACAACGAGTTTCCGGAAATCTCAGTAAACATTTTTTCACCCAATCATGATGATACTTGCAGGTAATGACCAGTACACCAATCCCACTTGGCTCACCAAATTTCGATCTTCTAGGTTAAACCGTTCCTTTCAATAAACCGTTTTTCATGTTTAGGTTTCACTCTGTTTTCTCCTATATGGATACATGTATTAGGAACTCTAAATCAAACACGGTTTGGGCTAGCTCTTTAAAACTTAGCACAATAATGTACTTCCAAGTTCTATGGCTATGGTTTGTGTCCTATGGAAGTAGCCCCAAGCAGAGACTGACGAGAATCACTTTCATTGAAAGGTGTTGCCAAGCTTCCAAAAAACTACGAGTTTCCTGAAATCTCAGCAAACATTTTTTCACCCAATCTTGATTCTACTTGCAGGTAATGATCAGTACACCAGTCCCACTTGGCTCACCAAATTTCGTTCTTCTAGGTTAAACCGTTCCTTTGCAGTAACCGTTTTCATGTTGAGGTTTCACTCTGTTTTCTCCTATATGGATACATGTAGTTGGTACTCTAAATCAAACACGGTTTGTGCTAGCTCTTTGAAACTTGGCACAATAGTGTAGTTCCAAGTTCTATGGCTATGGTTTGTGTCCTATGGAAGTAGCCCCAAGCAGAGACTGACAAGAATCACTTTCATTTGAAGGGGTTGCCAAGCTACCACAAAACTACGAGTTTCCTGAAATCTCAGCAAACATTTTTTCACCCAATCTTGATGATCCTTGCAGGCAATGATCAGTACACCAGTCCCACTTGGTTAACCAAATTTCGTTCTTCTAGGTTAAACCGTCCCTTTGCAGTAACCGTTTTCATGTTTAGGTTTCACTCTGTTTTCTCCTATATGGATACATGTAGTTGGAACTCTAAATCAAACACGGTTTTTGCTAGCTCTTTGAAACTTGACACAATAATGTAGTTCCAAGTTCTATGGCTATGGTTTTTGTCCTATGGAAGTAGCCACGAGCAGAGACTGACGAGAATCACTTTCATTGAAAGGGGTTGCCAAGCTTCCAAAAAACTACGAGTTTCCTGAAATCTCAGCAAACATTTTTTCACCCAATGTTGATGATACTTGCAGGTAATGATCAGTACACCAGTCTCACTTGGCTCACCAAATTTCGTTCTTCTAGTTTAAACCATTCCTTTGCAGTAACCGTGTTCATGTTTAGGTTTCACTCTGTTTTCTCCTATATGGATACATGTAGTTGGAACTCTAAATCAAACACGGTTTGTGCTAGTTCTTTGAAACTTGGCACAATAATGTAGTTCCAAGTTCTATGGGTATGGTTTTTGTCCTCTGGAAGTAGCCCCGAGCAGAGACTGACGAGAATCACTTTCATTGAAAGGGGTTGCCAAGCTTCCAAAAAACTACGAGTTTCCTGAAATCTCAGCAAACATTTTTTCACCCAATCTTGATGATACTTGCAGGTAATGATCAGTACACCAGTCCCACTTGGTTCACCATATTTCGATCTTCTAGGTTAAACCGTTCCTTTGCACTAACCGTTTTAATGTTGAGGTTTCACTCTGTTTTCTCCTATATGGATACATGTATTTGGTACTCTAAATCAAACACGGTTTGTGCTAGCTCTTTGAAACTTGGCACAATAATGTAGTTCCAAGTTCTATGGCTATGGTTTGTGTCCTATGGAAGTAGCCCCATGCAGAGACTGATGAGAATCACTTTCATTATAAGGGGTGGCCAAGCTACCAAGAAACTACGAGTTTTCCTGAAATCTCAGCAAACATTTTTTCACCAAATCTTGATGATACTTGCAGGCAATTATCAGTACACCAGTCCCACTTGGTTCACCAAATTTCGTTCTTCTAGGTTAAACCGTCCCTTTGCAGTAACCGTTTTCATGTTTAGGTTTCACTCTGTTTTCTCCTATATGGATACATGTAGTTGGAACTCTAAATCAAACAGGGTTTGTGCTAGCTCTTTGAAACTTGGCACAATAATGTAGTTCCAAGTTCTATGGCTATGGTTTGTGTCCTGTGAAGGTAGCCCCAAGCAGAGACTGACGAGAATCACTTTCATTGAAAGCGGTTGCCAAGCTACCAAAAAACAACGAGTTTCCGGAAATCTCAGTAAACATTTTTTCACCCAATCATGATGATACTTGCAGGTAATGACCAGTACACCAATCCCACTTGGCTCACCAAATTTCGATCTTCTAGGTTAAACCGTTCCTTTCAATAAACCGTTTTCATGTTTAGGTTTCACTCTGTTTTCTCCTATATGGATACATGTATTAGGAACTCTAAATCAAACACGGTTTGTGCTAGCTCTTTAAAACTTAGCACAATAATGTACTTCCAAGTTCTATGGCTATGGTTTGTGTCCTATGGAAGTAGCCCCAAGCAGAGACTGACGAGAATCACTTTCATTGAAAGGTGTTGCCAAGCTTCCAAAAAACTACGAGTTTCCTGAAATCTCAGCAAACATTTTTTCACCCAATCTTGATTCTACTTGCAGGTAATGATCAGTACACCAGTCCCACTTGGCTCACCAAATTTCGTTCTTCTAGGTTAAACCGTTCCTTTGCAGTAACCGTTTTCATGTTGAGGTTTCACTCTGTTTTCTCCTATATGGATACATGTAGTTGGTACTCTAAATCAAACACGGTTTGTGCTAGCTCTTTGAAACTTGGCACAATAATGTAGTTCCAAGTTCTATGGCTATGGTTTGTGTCCTATGGAAGTAGCCCCAAGCAGAGACTGACAAGAATCACTTTCATTTGAAGGGTTGCCAAGCTACCACAAAACTACGAGTTTCCTGAAATCTCAGCAAACATTTTTTCACCCAATCTTGATGATCCTTGCAGGCAATGATCAGTACACCAGTCCCACTTGGTTAACCAAATTTCGTTCTTCTAGGTTAAACCGTCCCTTTGCAGTAACCGTTTTCATGTTTAGGTTTCACTCTGTTTTCTCCTATATGGTTACATGTAGTTGGAACTCTAAATCAAACACGGTTTGTGCTAGCTCTTTGAAACTTGACACAATAATGTAGTTCCAAGTTCTATGGCTATGGTTTTTGTCCTATGGAAGTAGCCACAAGCAGAGACTGACGAGAATCACTTTCATTGAAAGGGGTTGCCAAGCATCCAAAAAACTACGAGTTTCCTGAAATCTCAGCAAACATTTTTTCACCCAATGTTGATGATACTTGCAGGTAATGATCAGTACACCAGTCTCACTTGGCTCACCGAATTTCGTTCTTCTAGTTTAAACCGTTCCTTTGCAGTAACCGTGTTCATGTTTAGGTTTCACTCTGTTTTCTCCTATATGGATACATGTAGTTGGAACTCTAAATCAAACACGGTTTGTGCTAGCTCTTTGAAACTTGGCACAATAATGTAGTTCCAAGTTCTACGTGTATGGTTTTTGTCCTCTGGAAGTAGCCCCGAGCAGAGACTGACGAGAATCACTTTCATTGAAAGGGGTTGCCAAGCTTCCAAAAAACTACGAGTTTCCTGAAATCTCAGCAAACATTTTTTCACCCAATTTTTTTGATACTTGCAGGTAATGATCAGTACACCAGTCCCACTTGTCACACCATATTTCGATCTTCTAGGTTAAACCGTTCCTTTGCACTAACCGTTTTAATGTTGAGGTTTCACTCTGTTTTCTCCTATATGGATACATGTATTTGGTACTCTAAATCAAACACGGTTTGTGCTAGCTCTTTGAAACTTGGCACAATAATGTAGTTCCAAGTTCTATGGCTATGGTTTGTGTCCTATGGAAGTAGCCCCAAGCAGAGACTGATGAGAATCACTTTCATTGGAAGGGGTGGCCAAGCTACCAAGAAACTACGAGTTTCCTGAAATCTCAGCAAACATTTTTTCACCAAATCTTGATGATACTTGCAGGCAATTATCAGTACACCAGTCCCACTTGGTTCACCAAATTTCGTTCTTCTATGTTAAACCGTCCCTTTGCAGTAACCGTTTTCATGTTTAGGTTTCACTCTGTTTTCTCCTATATGGATACATGTAGTTGGAACTCTAAATCAAACACGGTTTTTGCTAGCTCTTTGAAACTTGGCACAATAATGTAGTTCCAAGTTCTATGGCTATGGTTTTTGTCCTATGGAAGTAGCCCCAAGCAGAGACTGACGAGAATCACATTCATTGAAAGGGGTTGCCAAGCTTCCAAAAAACTACGAGTTTCCTGAATTCTCAGCAAACATTTTTTCACCCAATGTTGATGATACTTGCAGGTAATGATCAGTACACCAGTCCCACTTGGCTCACCAAATTTGGTTCTTCTAGGTTAAACCGTTCCTTTGCAGTAACCGTTTTCATGTTTAGGTTTCACTCTGTTTTCTCCTATATGGATACATGTAGTTGGAACTCTAAATCAAACACGGTTTGTGCTAGCTCTTTGAAACTTGGCACAATAATGTACTTCCAAGTTCTATGGCTATGGTTTGTGTCCTATGGAAGTAGTCCCAAGCAGAGACTGACGAGAATCACTTTCATTGAAAGGGGTTGCCAAGCTTCCAAAAAACTACGAGTTTCCTGAAATCTCAGCAAACATTTTTTCACCCAATCTTTATGATACTTGCAGGTAATGATCAGTACACCAGTCCCACTTGGCACACCAAATTTCGTTCTTCTAGGTTAAACCGTTCCTTTGCAGTAACCGTTTTCATGTTGAGGTTTCACTCTGTTTTCTCCTATATGGATACTTGTAGTTGGTACTCTAAATCAAACACGGTGTGTGCTAGCTCTTTGAAACTTGGCACAATAATGTAGTTCTAAGTTCTATGGCTATGGTTTGTGTCCTATGGAAGTAGCCCCAAGCACAGACTGACGAGAATCACTTTCATTGGAAGGGGTTGCCAAGCTACCACAAAACTACGTGTTTCCTGAAATCTCAGCAAACATTTTTTCACCCAATCTTGATGATACTTGCAGGCAATGATCAGTACACCAGTCCCACTTGGTTAACCAAATTTAGTTCTTCTAGGTTAAACCGTCCCTTTGCAGTAACCGTTTTCATGTTGAGGTTTCACTCTGTTTTCTCCTATATGGATACATGTAGTTGGTACTCTAAATCAAACACGGTTTGTGCTAGCTCTTTGAAACTTGGCACAATAATAGAGTTCCAAGTTCTATGGCAATGTTTGTGTCCTATGGAAGTAGCCCCAAGCAGAGACTGACGAGAATCACTTTCATTGAAAGCGGTTGCCAAGCTACCAAAAAACAACGAGTTTCCGGAAATCTGAGTAAACATTTTTTCACCCAATCTTGATGATACTTCCATTTAATGATCAGTACACCAATCCCACTAGGGTCACCAAATTTCGTTCTTCTAGGCTAAACCGTTCCTTTGCAGTACCCGTTTTCATGTTTAGGTTTCACTCTGTTTTCTCCTATATGGATACATGTAGTTGGAACTCTAAATCAAACACGGTTTGTGCTAGTTCTTTGAAACTTGGCATTATAATGTAGTTCCAAGTTCTATGGTTATGGTTTGTGTCCTATGGAAGTAGCCCCAAGCAGAGACTGTTGAGAATCACTTTCATTGAAAGGGGTTGCCAAGCTTCCAAAAAACTACGAGTTTCCTGAAATCTCAGCAAACATTTTTTCACCCAATCTTGATGATACTTGCAGGTAATGATCAGTACACCAGTCCCAATTGGCTGACCAAGTTTCATTCTTCTAGGTTAAACCGTTCCTTTGCAGTAAACGTTTTCATATTTAGGATTCACTCACTTTTCTCCTATATGGATACATGTAGTTGGAACACTAAATCAAACACGGTTTGTGCTAGCTCTTTGAAACTTCGCACAATAATGTAGTTCCAAGTTCTATGGCTATGGTTTGTGTCCTATGGAAATAGCCCCAAGTAGAGACTGACGAGAATCACTTTCATTGAAAGGGGTTGCCAAGCTTCCAAAAATCTACGAGTGTCCTGAAATCTCAGCAAACATTTTTTCACCCAATCTTGATGATACTTGCAGGTAATGATCAGTACACCAGTCCAACTTTGCTGACCAAATTTCGTTCTTCTAGGTTAAACCGTTCCTTTGCAGTAACCGTTTTAATGTTTAGGTTTCACTCTGTTTTCTCCTATATGGATACATGTAGTTGGAACTCTAAATCAAACTCGGTTTGTGCTAGTTCTTTGAAACTTGGCACAATAATGTAGTTCCAAGTTCTATGGCTATGGTTTGTGTCCTATGGAAGTAGCCCCAAGCAGAGACTGACGAGAATCACTTTCATTGAATGGGGTTGCCAAGCTTCCAAAAAACTACGAGTTTCCTGAATTCTCATCAAACATTTTTTCACCCAATTTGATGATACTTCCATTTACTGATCAGTACACCAATCCCACTAAGCTCACCAAATTTCGTTCTTCTAGGTTAAACCGTTCCTTTGCAGTAACCGTTTTCATGTTTAGGTTTCACTCTGTTTTCTCCTATATGGATACATGTAGTTGGAACTCTAAATCAAACACGGTTTGTGCTAGCTCTTTGAAACTTGGCACAATAATGCAGTTCCAAGTTCTATGGCTATGGTTTGTGTCCTTTGGAAGTAGCCCCAAGCAGAGACTGACGAGAATCACTTTCATTGACAGGGGTTGCGAAGCTTCCAAAAAACTACTAGTTTCCTGAATTCTCATCAAACATTTCTTCACCCAATCTTGATAATACTTGCAGGTAATGATCAGTACACCAGTCCCACTTGGCTCACCAAATTTCGTTCTTTTAGGTTAAACAGTTCCTTTGCAGTAACCGTTTTCATGTTTAGGTTTCACTCTGTTTTCTCCTATATGGATACATGTAGTTGGAACTCTAAATCAAACACGGTTTGTGCTAGCTCTTTGAAACTTGGCACAATAATGTAGTTCCAAGTTCTATGGCTATGGTTTGTGTCCTATGGAAGTAGCCCCAAGCAGAGACTGACGAGAATCACGTTCATTGAAAGGGGTTGCCAAGCTTCCAAAAAACTACGAGTTTCCTGAAATCTCAGCAAACATTTTTTCACCCAATCTTGATGATACTTCCATTTAATGATCAGTACACCAATCCCACTAGGCTAACCAAATTTCGTTCTTCTTGGTTAAACCGTTCCTTTGCAGTAACCGTTTCAATGTTTAGGTTTCACTCTGTTTTCTCCTATATGGATACATTTATTAGGAACTCTAAATCAAACACGGTTTGTGCTAGCTCTTTGAAACTTGGCACAATAATGTAGTTCCAAGTTCTATGGCTATGGTTTGTGTCCTATGGAAGTAGCCCCAAGCAGAGACTGATGAGAATCACTTTCATTGAAAGGGGTTGCCAAGCTTCCAAAAAACTACGAGTTTCCTGAAATCTCAGAAAACATTTTTTCACCCAATCTTGATGATACTTGCAGGTAATGATCAGTACACCAGTCCCACTTGGTTGACCAAATATCGTTCTTCTAGGTTAAACCGATCCTTTGCAGTAACCGTTTTCATGTTTAGGTTTCACTCTGTTTTCTCCTATATGGATACATGTATTCGGAACTCTAAATCAAACACGGTTTGTGCTAGCTCTTTGAAACGTGACACAAAAATGTACTTCCAAGTTCTATGGCTATGGTTTGTGTCCTATGGAAATAGCCCCAAGCAGAGACTGACGAGAATCACTTTCATTGAAAGGGGTTGCCAAGCTTCCAAAAAACTACGAGTTTCCTGAAATCTCAGCAAACATTTTTTCACCCAATCTTGATGATACTTGCAGGTAATGATCAGTACACCAATCCCACTAGGGTCACCAAATTTCGTTCTTCTAGGCTAAACCGTTCCTTTGCAGTACCCGTTTTCATGTTTAGGTTTCACTCTGTTTTCTCCTATATGGATACATGTAGTTGGAACTCTAAATCAAACACGGTTTGTGCTAGTTCTTTGAAACTTGGCATTATAATGTAGTTCCAAGTTCTATGGTTATGGTTTGTGTCCTATGGAAGTAGCCCCAAGCAGAGACTGTTGAGAATCACTTTCATTGAAAGGGGTTGCCAAGCTTCCAAAAAACTACGAGTTTCCTGAAATCTCAGCAAACATTTTTTCACCCAATCTTGATGATACTTGCAGGTAATGATCAGTACACCAGTCCCAATTGGCTGACCAAGTTTCATTCTTCTAGGTTAAACCGTTCCTTTGCAGTAACCGTTTTCATATTTAGGATTCACTCACTTTTCTCCTATATGGATACATGTAGTTGGAACACTAAATCAAACACGGTTTGTGCTAGCTCTTTGAAACTTCGCACAATAATGTAGTTCCAAGTTCTATGGCTATGGTTTGTGTCCTATGGAAATAGCCCCAAGTAGAGACTGACGAGAATCACTTTCATTGAAAGGGGTTGCCAAGCTTCCAAAAATCTACGAGTTTCCTGAAATCTCAGCAAACATTTTTTCACCCAATCTTGATGATACTTGCAGGTAATGATCAGTACACCAGTCCAACTTTGCTGACCAAATTTCGTTCTTCTAGGTTAAACCGTTCCTTTGCAGTAACCGTTTTAATGTTTAGGTTTCACTCTGTTTTCTCCTATATGGATACATGTAGTTGGAACTCTAAATCAAACTCGGTTTGTGCTAGTTCTTTGAAACTTGGCACAATAATGTAGTTCCAAGTTCTATGGCTATGGTTTGTGTCCTATGGAAGTAGCCCCAAGCAGAGACTGACGAGAATCACTTTCATTGAATGGGGTTGCCAAGCTTCCAAAAAACTACGAGTTTCCTGAATTCTCATCAAACATTTTTTCACCCAATGTGATGATACTTCCATTTACTGATCAGTACACCAATCCAACTAAGCTCACCAAATTTCGTTCTTCTAGGTTAAACCGTTCCTTTGCAGTAACCGTTTTCATGTTTAGGTTTCACTCTGTTTTCTCCTATATGGATACATGTAGTTGGAACTCTAAATCAAACACGGTTTGTGCTAGCTCTTTGAAACTTGGCACAATAATGCAGTTCCAAGTTCTATGGCTATGGTTTGTGTCCTATGGAAGTAGCCCCAAGCAGAGACTGACGAGAATCACTTTCATTGACAGGGGTTGCCAAGCTTCCAAAAAACTACGAGTTTCCTGAATTCTCATCAAACATTTCTTCACCCAATCTTGATAATACTTGCAGGTAATGATCAGTACACCAGTCCCACTTGGCTCACCAAATTTCGATCTTTTAGGTTAAACAGTTCCTTTGCAGTAACCGTTTTCATGTTTAGGTTTCACTCTGTTTTCTCCTATATGGATACATGTAGTTGGAACTCTAAATCAAACACGGTTTGTGCTAGCTCTTTGAAACTTGGCACAATAATGTAGTTCCAAGTTCTATGGCTATGGTTTGTGTCCTATGGAAGTAGCCCCAAGCAGAGACTGACGAGAATCACGTTCATTGAAAGGGGTTGCCAAGCTTCCAAAAAACTACGAGTTTCCTGAAATCTCAGCAAACATTTTTTCACCCAATCTTGATGATACTTCCATTTAATGATCAGTACACCAATCCCACTAGGCTAACCAAATTTCGTTCTTCTTGGTTAAACCGTTCCATTGCAGTAACCGTTTCAATGTTTAGGTTTCACTCTCTTTTCTCCTATAGGGATACATGTAGTTGGAACTCTAAATCAAACACGGTTTGTGCTAGCTCTTTGAAACTTGGCATTAGAATGTAGTTCCAAGTTCTATGGTCATGGTTTGTGTCCTATGGAAGTAGCCCCAAGCAGAGACTGACGAGAATCACTTTCATTGAAAGGGGTTGCCAAGCTTCCAAAATACTACGAGTTTCCTGAAATCTCAGCAATCATTTTTTCACCCAATCTTGATGATACTTGAAGGTAATGATCAGTCCACCAGTCCCACTTGGCTCACCAAATTTCGTTCTTCTAGGTTAAACCGTTCCTTTGCAGTAAGCGTTTTCATGTTTAGGTTTCACTCTGTTTTCTCCTATATGGATACATGTATTTGGAACTCAAAATCAAACACGGTTTCTGCTAGCTCTTTGAAACTTGGCAAAATAATGTAGTTCCAAGTTCTATGGCTATGGTTTGTGTCCTATGGAAGTAGCCCCAAGCAGAGACTGACGAGAATCACTTTCATTGAAAGGGGTTGCCAAGCTTCCAAAAAACTACGAGTTTCCTGAAATCTCAGCAAACATTTTTTCACCCAATCTTGATGATACTTCCATTTAATGATCAGTACACCAATCCGACTAGGCTCACCAAATTTCGTTCTTCTAGGTTAAACCGTTCCTTTGCAGTAACCGTTTTCATGTTTAGGTTTCACTCTGTTTTCTCCTATATGGATACATGTATTAGGAACTCTAAATCAAACACGGTTTGTGCTAGCTCTTTGAAACTTGGCACAATAATGTAGTTCCAAGTTCTATGGCTATGGTTTGTGTCCTATGGAAGTAGCCCCAAGCAGAGACTGATGAGAATCACTTTCATTGAAAGGGGTTGCCAAGCTTCCAAAAAACTACGAGTTTCCTGAAATCTCAGAAAACATTTTTTCACCCAATCTTGATGATACTTGCAGGTAATGATCAGTACACCAGTCCCACTTGGTTGACCAAATATCGTTCTTCTAGGTTAAACCGATCCTTTGCAGTAACCGTTTTCATGTTTAGTTTCACTCTGTTTTCTCCTATATGGATACATGTATTCGGAACTCTAAATCAAACACGGTTTGTGCTAGCTCTTTGAAACGTGACACAAAAATGTACTTCCAAGTTCTATGGCTATGGTTTGTGTCCTATGGAAATAGCCCCAAGCAGAGACTGACGAGAATCACTTTCATTGAAAGGGGTTGCCAAGCTTCCAAAAAAACTACGAGTTTCCTGAAATCTCAGCAAACATTTTTTCACCCAATCTTGATGATACTTGCAGGTAATGATCAGTACACGAGTCCCACTTGGCTGACAAAATTTCGTTCTTCTGGGTTAAACCGTTCCTTTGCAGTAACCGTTTTCATGTTTAGGTTTCACTCTGTTTTCTCCTATATGGATACATGTAGTTGGAACTCTAAATCAAACACAGTTTGTGCTAGCTCTTTGATACTTGGCACAATAATGTAGTTCCAAGTTCAATGGCTATGGTTTGTGTCCTATGGAAGTAGCCCCAAGCAGAGACTGACGAGAATCACTTTCATTGGAAGGAGTTGCCAAGCTACCACAAAACTACGAGTTTCCTGAAATCTCAGCAAAACATTTTTTCACCCAATCTTGATGATACTTGCAGGCAATGATCAGTACACCAGTCCCACTTGGTTCACCAATTTTGTTCTTCTAGGTTAAACCGTCCCTTTGCAGTAACCGTTTCCATGTTTAGGTTTCACTCTGTTTTGTCCTATATGGATACATGTAGTTGGAACTCTAAATCAAACACGGTTTTTGCTAGCTCTTTAAAACTTGACACAATAATGTAGTTCCAAGTTCTATGGCTATGGTTTTTGTCCTATGGAAGTAGCCCCAAGCAGAGACTGACGAGAATCACTTTCATTGAAAGAGGTTGCCAAGCTTCCAAAAAACTACGAGTTTCCTGAAATCTCAGCAAACATTTTTTCACCCAATCTTTTTGATACTTGCAGGTAATGATCAGTACACCAGTCCAACTTGGCTCACCAAATTTCGTTCTTCTAGGTTAAACCGTTCCTTTGCAGTAACCGTTTTCATGTTTAGGTTTCACTCTGTTTTCTCCTATATGGATACATGTAGTTGGAACTCTAAATCAAACACGGTTTGTGCTACCTCTTTGAAATTGGCATAATAATGTAGTTCCAAGTTCTATGGCTATAGTTTGTGTCCTATGGAAGTAGCCCCAAGTAGAGACTGACAAGAATCACTTTCATTGAAAGGGGTTGACAAGCTTCCAAAAAACTACGAGCTTCCTGAAATCTCAGCAAACATTTTTTCACCCAATCTTTATGATACTTGCAGGTAATGATCAGTACACCAGTCCCACTTGGCACACCAAATTTCGTTCTTCTAGGTTAAACCGTTCCTTTGCAGTAACCGTTTTCATGTTGAGGTTTCACTCTGTTTTCTCCTATATGGATACTTGTAGTTGGTACTCTAAATCAAACACGGTTTGTGCTAGCTCTTTGAAACTTGGCACAATAATGTAGTTCCAAGTTCTATGGCTATGGTTTGTGTCCGATGGAAGTAGCCCCAAGCAGAGACTGACAAGAATCACTTTCATTGGATAGGGTTGCCAAGCTACCACAAAACTACGAGTTTCCTGAAATCTCAGCAAACATTTTTTCACCCAATCTTGATGATACTTGCAGGCAATGATCAGTACACCAGTCCCACTTGGTTCACCAAATTTACTTCTTCTAGGTTAAACCGTCCCTTTGCAGTAACCGTTTTCATGTTGAGGTTTCACTCTGTTTTCTCCCATATGGATACATGTTGTTGGAACTCTAAATCAAACACGGTTTTTGCTAGCTCTTTGAAACTTGACACAATAATGTAGTTCCAAGTTCTATGGCTATGGTTTTTGTCCTATGGAAGTACCCACAAGCAGAGACTGACGAGAATCACTTTCATTGAAAGGGGTTGCCAAGCCTCCAAAAAACTACGAGTTTCCTGAAATCTCAGCAAACATTTTTTCACCCAATCTTGATGATACTTGCAGGTAATGACCAGTACACCAGTCCCACTTGGCTCACCAAATTTCGATCTTCCAGGTTAAACCGTTCCTTTCAAGTAACCGTTTTCATGTTTAGGTTTCACTCTGTTTTCTCCTATATGGATACATGTATTAGGAACTCTAAATCAAACACGGTTTGTGCTAGCTCTTTGAAACGTGACACAAAAATGTACTTCCAAGTTCTATGGCTATGGTTTGTGTCCTATGGAAATAGCCCCAAGCAGAGACTGACGAGAATCACTTTCATTGAAAGGGGTAGCCAAGCTTCCAAAAAACTACGAGTTCCTGAAATCTCAGCAAACATTTTTTCACCCAATCTTGATGATACTTGCAGGTAATGATCAGTACACCAGTCCCACTTGGCTGACAAAATTTCGTTCTTCTAGGTTAAACCGTTCCTTTGCAGTAACCGTTTTCATGTTTAGGTTTCACTCTGTTTTCTCCTATATGGATACATGTAGTTGGAACTCTAAATCAAACACGGTTTGTGCTAGCTCTTTGAAACTTGGCACAATAATGTAGTTCCAAGTTCTATGGCTATGGTTTGTGTCCTATGGAAGTAGCCCCAAGCAGAGACTGATGAGAATCACTTTCATTGAAAGGGGTTGCCAAGCTTCCAAAAAACTACGAGTTTCCTATAATCTCAGCAAACTTTTTTCACCCAATCTTGATGATACTTGCAGGTAATGATCAGTACACCAGTCCCACTTGGCTCACCAAATTTCGTTCTTTTAGGTTAAACCGTTCCTTTGCAGTAACCGTTTTCATGTTGAGGTTTCACTCTGTTTTCTCCTATATGGATACACGAGGTTGGTACTCTAAATCAAACACGGTTTGTGCTAGCTCTTTGAAACTTGGCACAATAATGTAGTTCCAAGTTCTATGGCTATGGTTTGTGTCCTATGGAAGTAGCCCCAAGCAGAGACTGACGAGAATCACTTTCATTGGAAGGAGTTGCCAAGCTACCACAAAACTACGAGTTTCCTGAAATCTCAGCAAACATTTTTTCACCCAATCTTGATGATACTTGCAGGCAATGATCAGTACACCAGTCCCACTTGGTTCACCACATTTCGTTCTTCTAGGTTAAACCGTCCCTTTGCAGTAACCGTTTTCATGTTTAGGTTTCACTCTGTTTTGTCCTATATGGATACATGTAGTTGGAACTCTAAATCAAACACGGTTTTGCTAGCTCTTGAAACTTGACACAATAATGTAGTTCCAAGTTCTATGGCTATGGTTTGTGTCCTATGGAAGTAGCCCCAAGCAGAGACTGACGAGAATCACTTTCATTGAAAGGGGTTGCCAAGCTTCCAAAAAACTACGAGTTTCCTGAAATCTCAGCAAACATTTTTTCACCCAATCTTGATGATACTTGCAGGTAATGATCAGTACACCAGTCTCTCTTGGCTCACCAAATTCGTTCTTCTAGGTTAAACCGTTCCTTTGCAGTAACCGTTTTCATGTTTAGGTTTCACTCTGTTTTCTCCTATATGGATACATGTAGTTGGAACTCTAAATCAAACACGGTTTGTGCTAGCTCTTTGAAACTTGGCACAATAATGTAGTTCCAAGTTCTATGGCTATGGTTTGTGTCCTATGGAAGTAGCCCCAAGCAGAGACTGACGAGAATCACTTTCATTGAAATGGGTGCCAAACTTCCAAAAAACTACGAGTTTCCTGAAATCTCAGCAAACATTTTTTCACCCAATCTTGATGATACTTGCAGGCAATGATCAGTACACCAGTCCCACTTGGCTCACCAAATTTCGTTCTTCTAGGTTAAACCGTTCCTTTGCAGTAACCGTTTTCATATTTAGGTTTCACTCTGTTTTCTCCTATATGGATACATGTAGTTGGAACTCTAAATCAAACATGGTTTGTGATAGCTCTTTGAAACTTGGCACAATAATAGATTTCCAAGTTCTATGGCTATGGTTTGTGTCCTATGAAAGTAGCCCAAGCAGAGACTGACGAGAATCACTTTCATTGAAAGCGGTTGCCAAGCTACCAAAAAACAACGAGTTTCCGGATATCTCAGCAAACATTTTTTCACCCAATCTTGATGATACTTCCATATAATGATCAGTACACCAATCCCACTAGGCTCACCAAATTTCGTTCTTCTAGGTTAAACCGTTCCTTTGCAGTAACCGTTTTCAGGTTTAGGTTTCACTCTCTTTTCTCCTATATGGATACATGTAGTTGGAACTCTAAATCAAACACGGTTTGTGCTAGCTCTTTGAAACTTGGCATTATAATGTAGTTCAAAGTTCTATGGTTATGGTGTGTGTCCTATGGAAGTAGCACCAAGCAGAGACTGACGAGAATCACTTTCATTGAAAGGGGTTGCCAGGCATCCAAAAAACTACGAGTTTCCGGAAATCTCAGCAAATATTTTTCACCCAATCGTGATGATACTTGCAGGTAATGATCAGTACACAAATCCCACTTGGCTCACCAAATTTCGTTCTTCTAGGTTAAACCGTTCCTTTGCAGTAACCGTTTTCATGTTTAGGATTCACTCTGTTTTCTCCTATATGGATACATGTAGTTGGAACTCTAAATCAAACACGGTTTGTGCTAGCTCTTTGAAACTTGGCTAAATAATGTAGTTCAAAGGTCTATGGCTATGGTTTGTTTCCTATGGAATTAGCCCCAAGCAGAGACTGACGAGAATCACTTTCATTGAAAGGGTTGCCAAGCTTCCAAAAAACTACGAGTTTCCTGAAATCTCAGCAAACATTTTTTCACCCAATGTTGATGATACCTCCATTTAATGATCACTACACCAGTCCCACATGGCTCACCAAAATTTCGTTCTTCTAGGTTAAACCGTTCCTTTGCAGTAAACGTTTTCATATTTCGGTTTCACTCTGTTTTCTCCTATATGGATACATGTAGTTGGAACTCTAAATCAAACACGGTTTGTGCTAGCTCTTTGAAACTTGGCACAATAATGTAGTTCCAAGTTCTATTGCTATGGTTTGTATCCTATGGAAGTAGCCCCAAGCAGAGACTGACGAGAATCACTTTCATTGAAAGGGGTTGCCAAGCTTCCAAAAAACTACGAGTTTCTTGAAATCTCAACAAACATTTTTTCACCCAATATTGATGATACTTGCAGGTAATGATCAGTGCACCAGTCCCACTTGGCTCACCAAATTTCTTTCTTCTAGGTTAAACCGTTCCTTTGCAGTAAGCGTTTTCATGTTTAGGTTTCACTCTGTTCTCTCCTATATGGATACATGTATTTGGAACTCTACATCAAACACGGTTTGTGCTAGCTCTTTGAAACTTGGCACAATAATGTAGTTCCAAGTTCAATGGCTATGGTTTGTGTCCTATGGAAGTAGCCACAAGCAGAGACTGACGAGAATCACTTTCATTGAAAGGGGTTGCCAAGCTTCCAAAAAACTACGAGTTTCCTGAAATCTCAGCAAACATTTTTTCACCCAATCTTGATGATACTTCCATTTAATGTTCAGTACACCAATCCGACTAGGCTCACCAAATTTCGTTCTTCTAGGTTAAACCGTTCCTTTGCAGTAACCGTTTTCATGTTTAGGTTTCACTCTGTTTTCTCCTATATGGATACATGTAGTTGGAACTCTAAATCAAACACGGTTTGTGCTAGCTCTTTGAAACTTGGCACAATAATGTAGTTCCAAGTTCGATGGCTGTGGTTTGTGTCCTATGGAAGTAGCCCCAAGAAGAGACTGACGAGAATCACTTACATTGAAAGGGGTTGCCAAGCTTCCAAAAAACTACGAATTTCCTGAAATCTCAGCAAACATTTTTTCATCCAATCTTGATGATACTTGTAGGTAGTGATCAGTACAGCAGTCCCACTTGTCTCACCAACTTTCATTCTTCTAGGTTAAACCGTTCCTTTCCAGTAACCGTTTTCAAGTTTAGGTTTCACTCTGTTTTCTCCTATATGGATACATGTATTTGGAACTCTAAATCAAACACGGTTTGTGCTAGCTCTTTGAAACTTGGCACAATAATGTAGTTCCAATTTCTATGGCTATGGTTTGTGTTACTATGGAAGTAGCAACATGCAGAGACTGACGAGAATCACTTTCATTGAAAGGGGTTGCCAAGCTTCCAAAAAACTTCGAGTTTCCTGAAATCTCAGCAAACATTTTTTCACCCAATCTTGATGATACTTCCATTTAATGATCAGTACACCAATCCCACTAGGCTCACCAAATTTCGTTCTTCTAGGTTAAACCGTTCCTTTGCAGTAACCGTTTTCATGTTTAGGTTCCACTCTGTTTTCTCCTATATGGATACATGTAGTTGGAACTCTAAATCAAACACGGTTGTGCACGCTCTTTGAAATTGGCATAATAATGTAGTTCCAAGTTCTATGGCTATGGTTTGTGTCCTATGGAAGTAGCCCCAAGCAGAGACTGACAGGAATCACTTTCATTGAAAGGGGTTGCCAAGCTTCCAAAAAACTACGAGTTTCCTGAAATCTCAGCAAACATTTTTTCACCCAATCTTGATGATACTTGCAGGTAATGATCAGTACACCAGTCCCACTTGGCTTACCAACACTCATTCTTCTAGGTTAAACCGTTCCTTTGCAGTAACCGTTTTCAGGTTTAGGTTTCACTCTGTTTTCTCCTATATGGATACATGTAGTTGGAACTCTAAATCAAACACGGTTTGTGCTAGCTCTTTGAAACTTGGCATAATAATGTAGTTCCAAGTTCTATGGCTATGGTTTGTGTCCTATGGAAGTAGCCCCAAGCATAGACTGACGAGAATCACTTTCATTGAAAGGGGTTGCCAAGCTTCCAAAAACTACGAGTTTCCCTGAAATCTCAGCAAACATTTTTCAACCCAATCTTGATGATACTTGCAGGTAATGAACAGTACACCAGTCCCACATGGCTGACCAAGTTTCGTTCTTCTAGGTTAAACCGTTCCTTTGCAGTAACCGTTTTCATGTTTAGATTCACTCTGTTTTTCTCCTATATGGATACATGTAGTTGGAACTCTAAATCAAACACCGTTTGTGCTAGCTCTTTGAAACTTGGCACAATAATGTAGTTCCAAGTTCTATGGCTATGGTTTGTGTCCTATGGAAGTAGCAACAAGCAGAGACTGACGAGAATCACTTTAATTGAAATGGGTTGCCAGCTTCCAAAAACTACGAGTTTCCGGAAATCTCAGCAAACATTTTTTCACCCAATCTTGATGATACTTCCATTTAATGATCAGTACACCAATCCCACTAGGCTCACCAAATTTCGTTGTTCTAGGTTAATCCGTTCCTTTGCAGTAACCGTTTTCATGTTTAGGTTTCACTCTGATTTCTCCTATATGGATACATGTATTTGGAACTCTAATGAAACACGGTTTGTGCTAGCTCTTTGAAACTTGGCAAAATAATGTAGTTCCAAGTTCTATGGCTATGGTTTGTGTCCTATGGAAGTAGCCCCAAGCAGAGACTGACGAGAATCACTTTGATTGAAAGGGGTTGCCAATCTTCCAAAAAACTACGAGTTTCCTGAAATCTCAGCAAACATTTTTTCACCCAATCTTGATGATACTTGCAGGTAATGATCAGTACACCAGTCCCACTTGGCTCACCAAATTTCGTCTTCTAGATTAATCCGTTCCTTTGCAGTAACCGTTTTCATGTTTAGGTTTCACTCTTTTCTAATATATGGATACAAGTATTTGGAACTCTAAATCAAACACGGTTTGTGCTACCTCTTTGAAACTTGGCACAATAATGTAGTTAGAAGTTCTATGGATATGGTTTGTGTCCTATGGAAGTAGCCCAAGCAGAGACTGACGAGAATCACTTTCATTGAAAGGGGTTGCCAAGCTTCCAAAAAAGTACGAGTTTCCTGAAATCTCAACAAACATTTTTTCACCCAATCTTGATGATACTTGCAGGTAATGATCAGTATACCAGTCCCACTTGGCTCACCAAATTTCGTTCTTCTAGATTAATCCGTTCCTTTGCAGTAACCGTTTTCATGTTTAGGTTTCACTGTGTTTTCTCCTATATGGATACATGTAGTTGGAACTCTAAATCAAACACTATTTGTGCTAGCTCTATGAAACTTGGCACAATAATGTAGTTCCAAGTTCTACGCTTATGGTTTGTGTCCTATGAAAGTAGCCCCAAGCAGAGACTGACGAGAATCACTTTCATTGAAAGGGGTTGCCAAGCTTCCAAAAAACTACGAGTTTCCTGAATCTCAGCAAACATTTTTTCACCAATCTTGATGATACTTGCAGGTAATGATCAGTCCACCAGTCCCACTTGGCTCACCAAATTTCGTTCTTCTAGGTTAAACCGGTCCTTTGCAGTAACCGTTTTCATGTTTAGGTTTCACTCTGTTTTCTCCTATATGGATACATGTATTTGGAACTCTAAGTCAAACACTGTTTGTGCTAGCTCTTTGAAACTCGGCACAATGATGTAGTTCCAAGTTGTATCACGTTGGTTTGTGTCCTATTAAAGTAGCCCCAAGCAGAGACTGACGAGAATCACTTTCATTGATAGGGGTTGCCAAGCTTCCAAAAAAACTACGAGTTTCCTGAAATCTCAGCAATTATTTTTTCACCCAATCTTGATGATACTTCCATTTAATGATCAGTGCACCAATCCTACTTGGCTCACCAAATTTCGTTCTTCTAGGTTAAACCGTTCATTTGTAGTAACCGTTTTCATGTTTAGGTTAAACTCTATTTTCTCCTATATGGATACATGTAGTTGGAACTCTAAATCAAACACGGTTTGTGCTAGCTCTTTGAAACTTGGCACAATAATGTAGTTCCAAGTTCTATGGCTATTGTTTGTGTCCTATGGAAGTAGCCCCAAGCAGAGACTGAGGAGAATCACTTTCATTGAAAGGGGTTGCCAAGCTTCCAAAAAAGTACGAGTTACCTGAAATCTCAACAAACATTTTTCACCCAAACTTGATGATACTTGCAGGTAATGATCAGTACACCAGTCCCACTTGGCTCACCAAATTTCTTTCTTCTAGGTTAATCCGTTCCTTTGCAGTAAACGTTTTCATGTTTAGGTTTCACTCTGTTTTCTCCTATATGGGTACATGTAGTTGGAAGTGTAAATCAAACACGGCTTGTGCTAGCTCTTTGAAAATTGGCACTATAATGTAGTTCCTAGTTCTATGGCTATGGTTTGTGTCCTATGGAGGTAGCCCCAAGCAGAGACTGACGAGAATCCCTTTCATAGAAAGGGGTTGCCAAGCTTCCAAAAAACTACGAGTTTCCTGAAATCTCAGCAAATATTTTTTCACCCAATTGTGATGGTACTTGCAGGTAATGATCAGTACACCAGTCCCACTTGGCTCACCAAATTTCGTTCTTCTAGGTTAAACCGTTCCTTTGCAGTAACCGTTTTCATGTTTAGGTTTCACTCTGTTTTCTCCTACATGTATACATGTATTTGGAAATCTAAATCAAACACGGTTTGTGCTAGCTCTTTGAAACTTGGCACAATAATGTAGTTCCTAGTTCTATGGCTATGGTTTGTGTCCTATGGAGGTAGCCCCAAGCAGAGACTGACGAGAATCACTTTCATTGAAAGGGGTTGCGAAACTTCCAAAAAACTACCAGTTTCCTGAATTCTCAGCAAACATTTTTTCACCCAATCTTGATGATACTTGCAGGTAATTATCAGTACACCAGTCCCACTTGGCTCACCAAATTTCGTTCTTCTAGGTTAAACCGGTCCTTTGCAGTAACCGTTTTCATGTTTAGGTTTCACTCTGTTTTCTCCTATATGCATACATGTATTTGGAACTCTAAATCAAACACGGTTTGTGCTAGCTCTTTGAAACTTGGCACAAAAATGTAGTTCCAAGTTCTATGGCTATGGTTTGTGTCCTATGGAAGTAGCCCCAAGCAGAGACTGACGAGAATCACTTTCATTGAAAGGGGTTGCCAAGCTTCCAAAAAACTACGAGTTTCCTGAAAATCAGCAAACATTTTTTCACCCAATCGTGATGATAGTTGCAGATAATAATCAGAACACCAATCCCACTTGGCTCACCAAATTTCGTTCTTCTAGGTTAAACCGTTGCTTTGCAGTAACCGTTTTCATGTTTAGGTTTCCCTCTGTTTTCTCCTATATGGATACATGTAGTTGGAACTCTAAATCAAACACGGTTTGTGCTAGCTCTTTGAAACTTGGCACAATAATGTAGTTCCAAGTTCTATGGCTATGGTTTGTGTCCTATGGAAGTAGCCCCAAGCAGAGACTGACGAGAATCACTTTCATTGAAAGGGGTTGCAAAGCTTCCAAAAAACTACGAATTACCGGAAATCTCAGCAATCATTTTTTCACCCAGTCTTTGTGATACTTCCATTTAATGATCAGTACACCAATCCCACTGGGCTCACCAAATTTCGTTCTTCTAGGTTAAACCGTTCCTTTGCAGAAACCGTTTTCATGTTTAGGTTTCACTCTGTTTTCTCCTATATGGATACATGTATTTGGAACTCTAAGTCAAACACGGTTTGTGCTAGCTCTTTGAAACTCGGCACAATGATGTAGTTCCAAGTTGTATCACGTTGGTTTGTGTCCTATTAAAGTAGCCCCAAGCAGAGACTGACGAGAATCACTTTCATTGATAGGGGTTGCCAAGCTTCCAAAAAAACTACGAGTGTCCTGAAATCTCAGCAATTATTTTTTCACCCAATCTTGATGATACTTCCATTTAATGATCAGTGCACCAATCCCCACTTGGCTCACCAAATTTCGTTCTTCTAGGTTAAACCGTTCATTTGCAGTAACCGTTTTCATGTTTAGGTTAAACTCTATTTTCTCCTATATGGATACATGTAGTTGGAACTCTAAATCAAACACGGTTTGTGCTAGCTCTTTGAAACTTGGCACAATAATGTAGTTCCAAGTTCTATGGCTATTGTTTGTGTCCTATGGAAGTAGCCATAAGCAGAGACTGAGGAGAATCACTTGCATTGAAAGGGGTTGCCAAGCTTCCAAAAAAGTACGAGTTACCTGAATACTCAACAACATTTTTTCACCCAAACTTGATGATACTTGCAGGTAATGATCAGTACACCAGTCCCACTTGGCTCCACCAAATTTCTTTCTTCTAGGTTAATCCGTTCCTTTGCAGTAAACGTTTTCATGTTTAGGTTTCACTCTGTTTTCTCCTATATGGGTACATGTAGTTGGAAGTGTAAATCAAACACGGCTTGTGCTAGCTCTTTGAAAATTGGCACTATAATGTAGTTCCTAGTTCTATGGCTATGGTTTGTGTCCTATGGAGGTAGCCCCAAGCAGAGACTGACGAGAATCCCTTTCATAGAAAGGGTTTGCCAAGCTTCCAAAAAGCTACGAGTTACCTGAAATCTCAGCAAATATTTTTTCACCCAATTGTGATGGTACTTGCAGGTAATGATCAGTACACCAGTCCCACTTGGCTCACCAAATTTCGTTCTTCTAGGTTAAACCGTTCCTTTGCAGTAACCGTTTTCATTTTAGGTTTCACTCTGTTTTCTCCTACATGGATACATGTATTTGGAAATCTAAATCAAACACGGTTTGTGCTAGCTCTTTGAAACTTGGCACAATAATGTAGTTCCTAGTTCTATGGCTATGGTTTGTGTCCTATGGAGGTAGCCCCAAGCAGAGACTGACGAGAATCACTTTCATTGAAAGGGGTTGCGAAACTTCAAAAAACTACCAGTTTCCTGAAATCTCAGAAAACATTTTCTCACCCAATCTTGATGATACTTGCAGGTAATGATCAGTCCACCAGTCCCACTTGGCTCACCAAATTTCGTTCTTCTAGGTTAAACCGTTCCATTGCAGTAACCGTTTTCATTTTTAGGTTTCACTCTGTTTTCTCCTATATGGATACATGTAGTTGGAACTCTAAATCAAACACGGTTTGTGCTAGCTCTTTGAAACTTGGCACAATAATGTAGTTCCAAGTACTATGGCTATGGTTTGTGTCCTACGGAAGTAGCCCCAAGCAGAGACTGACAAGGATCACTTTCATTGAAAGGGGTTGCCAAGATTCCAAAAAACTACGAGTTTCCTGAAATCTCAGCAAACATTTTTTCACCCAATATTGATGATACTTCCATTTAATCATCAGTACACCAATCCCCTTGGCTCACCAAATTTCATTCTTCTATTTTAAACCGTTGCTTTGCAGTAACCGTTTTCATGTTTAGGTTTCACTCTGTTTTCTCCTATATGGATACATGTAGTTGGAACTTTAATCAAACACGGTTTGTGCTAGCTCTTTGAAACTTGGCAAAATATTTTAGTTCCAAGTTCTATGGCTATGGTTTGTGTTCTATGGAAGTAGTCCCAAGCAGAGACGGAGGAGAATCACTTTCATTGAAAGGGGTTGCCAAGCTTCCAAAAATCTACGAGTTTCCTGAAATCTCAGCAAACATTTTTTCACCCAATCTTGATGATACTGGCAGGTAATGATCAGTACACCAATCCCACTTGCCTCACCAAATTTCTTTCTTCTACGTTAAACCGTTGCTTTGCAGTAACCGTTTTCATATTTAGGTTTCACTGTTTTCTACTATAACCGTTTTCATGTTTAGGTTTTCATGTTTAGGTTTAACTCTGTTTCTCCTATATGGATACATGTATTTGGAACTCTAAATCAAACACGGTTTGTGCTAGCTCTTTGAAACTTGGCACAATAATGTAGTTCCAAGTTCTATGGCTATGGTTTGTGTCCTATGGAAGTAGCCCCAAGCAGAGACTGACGAGAATCACTTTCATTGAAAGGGGTTGCCAAGCTTCCAAAAAACTACGATTTCCTGAAATCTCAGCAAACATTTTTTCACCCAATCTTGATGATACTTGCAGGTAATGATCAGTACACCAGTCCCACTTGGCTTACCAACACTCATTCTTCTAGGTTAAACCGTTCCTTTGCAGTAACCGTTTTCAGGTTTAGGTTTCACTCTGTTTTCTCCTATATGGATACATGTAGTTGGAACTCTAAATCAAACACGGTTTGTGCTAGCTCTTTGAAACTTGGCATAATAATGTAGTTCCAAGTTCTATGGCTATGGTTTGTGTCCTATGGAAGTAGCCCCAAGCATAGACTGACGAGAATCACTTTCATTGAAAGGGGTTGCCAAGCTTCCAAAAAAACTACGAGTTTCCTGAAATCTCAGCAAACATTTTTCAACCCAATCTTGATGATACTTGCAGGTAATGAACAGTACACCAGTCCCACATGGCTGACCAAGTTTCGTTCTTCTAGGTTAAACCGTTCCTTTGCAGTAACCGTTTTCATGTTTAGGATTCACTCTGTTTTCTCCTATATGGATATGTAGTTTGGAACTCTAAATCAAACACCGTTTGTGCTAGCTCTTTGAAACTTGGCACAATAATGTAGTTCCAAGTTCTATGGCTATGGTTTGTGTCCTATGGAAGTAGCAACAAGCAGAGACTGACGAGAATCACTTTAATTGAAATGGGTTGCCAAGCTTCCAAAAACTACGAGTTTCCGGAAATCTCAGCAAACATTTTTTCACCCAATCTTGATGATACTTCCATTTAATGATCAGTACACCAATCCCACTAGGCTCACCAAATTTCGTTGTTCTAGGTTAATCCGTTCCTTTGCAGTAACCGTTTTCATGTTTAGGTTTCACTCTGATTTCTCCTATATGGATACATGTATTTGGAACTCTAAATGAAACACGGTTTGTGCTAGCTCTTTGAAACTTGGCAAAATAATGTAGTTCCAAGTTCTATGGCTATGGTTTGTGTCCTATGGAAGTAGCCCCAAGCAGAGACTGACGAGAATCACTTTGATTGAAAGGGGTTGCCAATCTTCCAAAAAACTACGAGTTTCCTGAAATCTCAGCAAACATTTTTTCACCAATCTTGATGATACTTGCAGGTAATGATCAGTACACCAGTCCCACTTGGCTCACCAAATTTCGTTCTTCTAGATTAATCCGTTCCTTTGCAGTAACCGTTTTCATGTTTAGGTTTCACTCTTTTCTAATATATGGATACAAGTATTTGGAACTCTAAATCAAACACGGTTTGTGCTACCTCTTTGAAACTTGGCACAATAATGTAGTTAGAAGTTCTATGGATATGGTTTGTGTCCTATGGAAGTAGCCCCAAGCAGAGACTGACGAGAATCACTTTCATTGAAAGGGGTTGCCAAGCTTCCAAAAAAGTACGAGTTTCCTGAAATCTCAACAAACATTTTTTCACCCAATCTTGATGATACTTGCAGGTAATGATCAGTATACCAGTCCCACTTGGCTCAATTTCGTTCTTCTAGATTAATCCAGTTCCTGCTTACCGTACAATTCATGTTCTAAGGTTTCCACTGTGTTTTCTCCTATATGGAATACATGTAGTTGGAACTCTAAATCAAACACTATTTGTGCTAGCTCTATGAAACTTGGCACAATAATGTAGTTCCAAGTTCTACGCTTATGGTTTGTGTCCTATGAAAGTAGCCCCAAGCAGAGACTGACGAGAATCACTTTCATTGAAAGGGGTTGCCAAGCTTCCAAAAAACTACGAGTTTCCTGAAATCTCAGCAAACATTTTTTCACCCAATCTTGATGATACTTGCAGGTAATGATCAGTCCACCAGTCCCACTTGGCTCACCAAATTTCGTTCTTCTAGGTTAAACCGGTCCTTTGCAGTAACCGTTTTCATGTTTAGGTTTCACTCTGTTTTCTCCTATATGGATACATGTATTTGGAACTCTAAGTCAAACACTGTTTGTGCTAGCTCTTTGAAACTCGGCACAATGATGTAGTTCCAAGTTGTATCACGTTGGTTTGTGTCCTATTAAAGTAGCCCCAAGCAGAGACTGACGAGAATCACTTTCATTGATAGGGGTTGCCAAGCTTCCAAAAAAACTACGAGTTTCCTGAAATCTCAGCAATTATTTTTTCACCCAATCTTGATGATACTTCCATTTAATGATCAGTGCACCAATCCTACTTGGCTCACCAAATTTCGTTCTTCTAGGTTAAACCGTTCATTTGTAGTAACCGTTTTCATGTTTAGGTTAAACTCTATTTTCTCCTATATGGATACATGTAGTTGGAACTCTAAATCAAACACGGTTTGTGCTAGCTCTTTGAAACTTGGCACAATAATGTAGTTCCAAGTTCTATGGCTATTGTTTGTGTCCTATGGAAGTAGCCCCAAGCAGAGACTGAGGAGAATCACTTTCATTGAAAGGGGTTGCCAAGCTTCCAAAAAAGTACGAGTTACCTGAAATCTCAACAAACATTTTTTCACCCAAACTTGATGATACTTGCAGGTAATGATCAGTACACCAGTCCCACTTGGCTCACCAAATTTCTTTCTTCTAGGTTAATCCGTTCCTTTGCAGTAAACGTTTTCATGTTTAGGTTTCACTCTGTTTTCTCCTATATGGGTACATGTAGTTGGAAGTGTAAATCAAACACGGCTTGTGCTAGCTCTTTGAAAATTGGCACTATAATGTAGTTCCTAGTTCTATGGCTATGGTTTGTGTCCTATGGAGGTAGCCCCAAGCAGAGACTGACGAGAATCCCTTTCATAGAAAGGGGTTGCCAAGCTTCCAAAAAACTACGAGTTTCCTGAAATCTCAGCAAATATTTTTTCACCCAATTGTGATGGTACTTGCAGGTAATGATCAGTACACCAGTCCCACTTGGCTCACCAAATTTCGTTCTTCTAGGTTAAACCGTTCCTTTGCAGTAACCGTTTTCATGTTTAGGTTTCACTCTGTTTTCTCCTACATGTATACATGTATTTGGAAATCTAAATCAAACACGGTTTGTGCTAGCTCTTTGAAACTTGGCACAATAATGTAGTTCCTAGTTCTATGGCTATGGTTTGTGTCCTATGGAGGTAGCCCCAAGCAGAGACTGACGAGAATCACTTTCATTGAAAGGGGTTGCGAAACTTCCAAAAAACTACCAGTTTCCTGAATTCTCAGCAAACATTTTTTCACCCAATCTTGATGATACTTGCAGGTAATTATCAGTACACCAGTCCCACTTGGCTCACCAAATTTCGTTCTTCTAGGTTAAACCGGTCCTTTGCAGTAACCGTTTTCATGTTTAGGTTTCACTCTGTTTTCTCCTATATGCATACATGTATTTGGAACTCTAAATCAAACACGGTTTGTGCTAGCTCTTTGAAACTTGGCACAAAAATGTAGTTCCAAGTTCTATGGCTATGGTTTGTGTCCTATGGAAGTAGCCCCAAGCAGAGACTGACGAGAATCACTTTCATTGAAAGGGGTTGCCAAGCTTCCAAAAAACTACGAGTTTCCTGAAAATCAGCAAACATTTTTTCACCCAATCGTGATGATAGTTGCAGATAATAATCAGAACACCAATCCCACTTGGCTCACCAAATTTCGTTCTTCTAGGTTAAACCGTTGCTTTGCAGTAACCGTTTTCATGTTTAGGTTTCCCTCTGTTTTCTCCTATATGGATACATGTAGTTGGAACTCTAAATCAAACACGGTTTGTGCTAGCTCTTTGAAACTTGGCACAATAATGTAGTTCCAAGTTCTATGGCTATGGTTTGTGTCCTATGGAAGTAGCCCCAAGCAGAGACTGACGAGAATCACTTTCATTGAAAGGGGTTGCAAAGCTTCCAAAAAACTACGAATTACCGGAAATCTCAGCAATCATTTTTTCACCCAGTCTTTGTGATACTTCCATTTAATGATCAGTACACCAATCCCACTGGGCTCACCAAATTTCGTTCTTCTAGGTTAAACCGTTCCTTTGCAGAAACCGTTTTCATGTTTAGGTTTCACTCTGTTTTCTCCTATATGGATACATGTATTTGGAACTCTAAGTCAAACACGGTTTGTGCTAGCTCTTTGAAACTCGGCACAATGATGTAGTTCCAAGTTGTATCACGTTGGTTTGTGTCCTATTAAAGTAGCCCCAAGCAGAGACTGACGAGAATCACTTTCATTGATAGGGGTTGCCAAGCTTCCAAAAAAACTACGAGTGTCCTGAAATCTCAGCAATTATTTTTTCACCCAATCTTGATGATACTTCCATTTAATGATCAGTGCACCAATCCCACTTGGCTCACCAAATTTCGTTCTTCTAGGTTAAACCGTTCATTTGCAGTAACCGTTTTCATGTTTAGGTTAAACTCTATTTTCTCCTATATGGATACATGTAGTTGGAACTCTAAATCAAACACGGTTTGTGCTAGCTCTTTGAAACTTGGCACAATAATGTAGTTCCAAGTTCTATGGCTATTGTTTGTGTCCTATGGAAGTAGCCATAAGCAGAGACTGAGGAGAATCACTTGCATTGAAAGGGGTTGCCAAGCTTCCAAAAAAGTACGAGTTACCTGAATACTCAACAAACATTTTTTCACCCAAACTTGATGATACTTGCAGGTAATGATCAGTACACCAGTCCCACTTGGCTCACCAAATTTCTTTCTTCTAGGTTAATCCGTTCCTTTGCAGTAAACGTTTTCATGTTTAGGTTTCACTCTGTTTTCTCCTATATGGGTACATGTAGTTGGAAGTGTAAATCAAACACGGCTTGTGCTAGCTCTTTGAAAATTGGCACTATAATGTAGTTCCTAGTTCTATGGCTATGGTTTGTGTCCTATGGAGGTAGCCCCAAGCAGAGACTGACGAGAATCCCTTTCATAGAAAGGGTTTGCCAAGCTTCCAAAAAGCTACGAGTTACCTGAAATCTCAGCAAATATTTTTTCACCCAATTGTGATGGTACTTGCAGGTAATGATCAGTACACCAGTCCCACTTGGCTCACCAAATTTCGTTCTTCTAGGTTAAACCGTTCCTTTGCAGTAACCGTTTTCATTTTAGGTTTCACTCTGTTTTCTCCTACATGGATACATGTATTTGGAAATCTAAATCAAACACGGTTTGTGCTAGCTCTTTGAAACTTGGCACAATAATGTAGTTCCTAGTTCTATGGCTATGGTTTGTGTCCTATGGAGGTAGCCCCAAGCAGAGACTGACGAGAATCACTTTCATTGAAAGGGGTTGCGAAACTTCCAAAAAACTACCAGTTTCCTGAAATCTCAGAAAACATTTTCTCACCCAATCTTGATGATACTTGCAGGTAATGATCAGTCCACCAGTCCCACTTGGCTCACCAAATTTCGTTCTTCTAGGTTAAACCGTTCCATTGCAGTAACCGTTTTCATTTTTAGGTTTCACTCTGTTTTCTCCTATATGGATACATGTAGTTGGAACTCTAAATCAAACACGGTTTGTGCTAGCTCTTTGAAACTTGGCACAATAATGTAGTTCCAAGTACTATGGCTATGGTTTGTGTCCTACGGAAGTAGCCCCAAGCAGAGACTGACAAGGATCACTTTCATTGAAAGGGGTTGCCAAGATTCCAAAAAACTACGAGTTTCCTGAAATCTCAGCAAACATTTTTTCACCCAATATTGATGATACTTCCATTTAATCATCAGTACACCAATCCCCCTTGGCTCACCAAATTTCATTCTTCTATTTTAAACCGTTGCTTTGCAGTAACCGTTTTCATGTTTAGGTTTCACTCTGTTTTCTCCTATATGGATACATGTAGTTGGAACTTTAATCAAACACGGTTTGTGCTAGCTCTTTGAAACTTGGCAAAATATTTTAGTTCCAAGTTCTATGGCTATGGTTTGTGTTCTATGGAAGTAGTCCCAAGCAGAGACGGAGGAGAATCACTTTCATTGAAAGGGGTTGCCAAGCTTCCAAAAATCTACGAGTTTCCTGAAATCTCAGCAAACATTTTTTCACCCAATCTTGATGATACTGGCAGGTAATGATCAGTACACCAATCCCACTTGCCTCACCAAATTTCTTTCTTCTACGTTAAACCGTTGCTTTGCAGTAACCGTTTTCATATTTAGGTTTCACTGTTTTCTACTATAACCGTTTTCATGTTTAGGTTTTCATGTTTAGGTTTAACTCTGTTTCTCCTATATGGATACATGTATTTGGAACTCTAAATCAAACACGGTTTGTGCTAGCTCTTTGAAACTTGGCACAATAATGTAGTTCCAAGTTCTATGGCTATGGTTTGTGTCCTATGGAAGTAGCCCCAAGCAGAGACTGACGAGAATCACTTTCATTGAAAGGGGTTGCCAAGCTTCCAAAAAACTACGATTTTCCTGAAATCTCAGCAAACATTTTCTCACCCAATCTTGATGATACTGGCAGGTAATGATCAGTCCACCATCCCACTTGGCTCACCAAATTTCGTTCTTCTAGGTTAAACCATTCCTTTGCAGTAACCGTTTTCATGTTTAGGTTTCACTCTGTTTTCTCCTATATGGATACATGTAGTTGGAACTCTAAATCAAACACGGTTTGTGCTAGCTCTTTGAAACTTGGCAAAATAATATAGTTCCAAGTTCTATGGTTATGGTTTGTGTCCTATGGAAGTAGTCCCAAGCAGAGACGGACGAGAATCACTTTCATTGAAAGGGGTTGCCAAGCTTCCAAAAATCTACGAGTTTCCAGAAATCTCAGCAAATATTTTTTCACCCAATCTTGATGATACTTCCATTTAATGATCAGTACACCAATCCCACTTCTCTGACCAAATTTCGTTCTTCTAGGTTAAACCGTTCCTTTGCAGTAACCGTTTTCATGTTTAGGTTTCACTCTGTTTTCTCCTATATGGATACATGTAGTTCGAAATCTAAATCAAACACGGTTTGTGCTAGCTCTTTGAAACTTGGCACAATAATGTAGTTCCAAGTTCTATGCTTATGGTTTGTGTCTTATGGAAGTAGCCCCAAGCAGAGACTGACGAGAATCACTTTCATCGAAAGGGGTTGCCAAGCTTCCAAAAAACTACGAATTTCCTGAATTCTCATCAAACATTTTTTTCACTCAATCTTGATGATACTTGCAGGTAATGATCAGTACACCAGTCCCACTTGGCTCACCAAATTTCGTTCTTCTAGGTTAAACCGTTCCTTTGCAGTAACCGTTTTCATGTTTAGGTTTCACTCTGTTTTCTCCAATATGGATACATGAAGTTGGAACTCTAAATCAAACACGGTTTGTGCTAGCTCTTTGAAACTTGGCACTATAATGTAGTTCCAAGTTCTATGCTTATGGTTTGTGTCCTATGGAAGTAGCCCCAAGCAGAGACTGACGAGAATCAGTTTCATTGAAAGGGGTTGCCAAGCTTCCAAAAAACTACGAGTTTCCTGAAATCTCAGCAAACATTTTTTCACCCAATCTTGATGGTACTTGCAGGTAATGATCAGTACACCAATCCCACTAGGCTCACCAAATTTCGTTCTTCTAGGTTAAACCGTCCCTTTGCAGTAACCGTTTTCATGTTTAGGTTTCACTCTGTTTTCTCCTATATGGATACATGTAGTTGGAACTCTAAATCAAACACGGTTTGTGCTAGCTCTTTGAAACTTGGCACAATAATGTAGTTCCAAGTTCTATGCTTATGGTTTGTGTCTTATGGAAGTAGCCCCAAGCAGAGACTGACGAGAATCACTTTCATCGAAAGGGGTTGCCAAGCTTCCAAAAAACTATGAGTTTCCTGAAATCTCAGCAAACATTTTTTCACCCAATCTTGATGATACTTGCAGGTAATGATCAGTACACCAGTCCCACTTGGCTCACCAAATTTCGTTCTTCTAGGTTAAACCGTTCCTTTGCAGTAACCGTTTTCATGTTTAGGTTTCACTCTGTTTTCTCCAATATGGATACATGAATTTGGAACTCTAAATCAAACACGGTTTGTGCTAGCTCTTTGAAACTTGGCACTATAATGTAGTTCCAAGTTCTATGCTTATGGTTTTTGTCCTATGGAAGTAGCCCCAAGCAGAGACTGACGAGAATAACTTTCATTGAAAGGTGTTGCCAAGCTTCCAAAAAACTACGAGTTTCCTGAAATCTCAGCAAACATTTTTTCACCCAATCTTGATGATACTTGCAGGTAATGATCAGTACACCAGTCCCACTTGGCTCACCAAATTTCGTTCTTCTAGGTTAAACCATTCCTTTGCAGTAACCGTTTTCATGTTTAGGTTTCACTCTGTTTTCTCCTATATGGATACATGTAGTTGGAACTCTAAATCAAACACGGTTTGTGCTAGCTCTTTGAAACTTGGCATTATAATGTAGTTCCACGTTCTATGGTTATGGTTTGTGTGCTATGGAAGTAGCCCCAAGCAGAGACTGACGAGAATCACTTTCATTGAAAGGGGGTGCCAAGCTTCCAAAAAACTACGAGTTTCCTGAAATCTCAGCAAACATTTTTTCACCCAATCTTGATGATACTTGCTCGTAATGATCAGTACACCAGTCCCACTTGGCTCACCAAATTTCGTTCTTCTAGGTTAAAACGTTCCGTTGCAGTAACCGTTTTCATGTTTAGGTTTCACTCTGTTTTCTCCTATATGGATACATGTAGTTGGAACTCTAAATCAAACACGATTTGTGCTAGCTCATTGAAACTTGGCACTATAATGTAGTTCCAAGTTCTATGCTTATGGTTTGTGTCCTATGGAAGTAGCCCCAAGCAGAGACTGACGAGAATCACTTTAATTGAAAGGGGTTGCCAAGCTTCTAAAAAACTACGAGTTTCCTGAAATCTCAGCAGATATTTTTTCATCCAATCTTGATGATACTTCCATTTAATGATCAGTACACCAATTCCACTAGGCTCACCAAATTTCGCTCTTCTAGGTTAAACCGTTCCTTTGCAGTAACCGTTTTCATGTTTAGGTTTCACTCTGTTTTCTCCAATATGGATACATGAAGTTGGAACTCTAAATCAAACACGGTTTGTGCTAGCTCTTTGAAACTTGGCACTATAATGTAGTTCCAAGTTCTATGCTTATGGTTTGTGTCCTATGGAAGTAGCCCCAAGCAGAGACTGACGAGAATAACTTTCATTGAAAGGGGTTGCCAAGCTTCCAAAAAACTACGAGTTTCCTGAAATCTCAGCAAACATTTTTTCACCCAATCTTGATGGTACTTGCAGGTAATGATCAGTACACCAATCCCACTAGGCTCACCAAATTTCGCTCCTCTAGGTTAAACCGTTCCTTTTCAGTAACCGTTTTCATGTTTAGGTTTCACTCTGTTTTCTCCTATATGGATACATGTAGTTGGAACTCTAAATCAAACACGGTTTGTGCTAGCTCTTTGAAACTTGGCTCAATAATGTAGTTCCAAGTTCTATGGCTATGGTTTGTGTCCTATGGATTTAGCCCCAAGCAGAGACTGACGAGAATCACTTTCATTGAAAGGGGTTGCCAAGCTTCCAAAAAACTACGAGTTTCCTGAAATCTCAGCAAATATTTTTTCACCCAATCTTGATGATACTTCCATTTAATGATCAGTACACCAATCTGAGTAGGCTCACCAAATTTCGTTCTTCTAGGCTAAACCGTTCCTTTGCAGTACCCGTTTTCATGTTTAGGTTTCACTCTGTTTTCTCCTATATGGATACATGTAGTTGGTACTCTAATTCAAACACGATTTGTGCTAGCACTTTGAAACTTGGCACTATAATGTAGTTCCAAGTTCTACGCTTATGGTTTGTGTCCTATGGAAGTAGCCCCAAGCAGAGACTGACGAGAATCACTTTCATTGAAAGGGGTTGCCAAGCTTCCAAAAAACTACGAGTTTCCTGAAATCTCAGCAAACATTTTTTCACCCAATCTTGATGATACTTGCAGGTAATGATCAGTACACCAGTCCCACTTGTCTCACCAAATTTCGTTCTTCTAGGTTAATCCATTCCTTTGCAGTAACCGTTTTCATGTTTAGGTTTCACTCTGTTTTCTCCTATATGGATACATGTAGTTGGAACTCTAAATCAAACACGGTTTGTGCTAGCTCTTTGAAACTTGGCATTATAATGTAGTTCCACGTTCTATGGTTATGGTTTGTGTGCTATGGAAGTAGCCCCAAGCAGAGACTGACGAGAATCACTTTCATTGAAAGGGGGTGCCAAGCTTCCAAAAAACTACGAGTTTCCTGAAATCTCAGCAAACATTTTTTCACCCAATCTTGATGATACTTGCTGGTAATGATCAGTACAAAAGTCCCACTTGGCTCACCAAATTTCGTTCTTCTAGGTTAAACCGTTCCTTTGCAGTAACCGTTTTCATGTTTAGGTTTCACTCTGTTTTCTCCTATATGGATACATGTAGTTGGAACTCTAAATCAAACACGATTTGTGCTAGCTCATTGAAACTTGGCACTATAATGTAGTTCCAAGTTCTATGTTTATGCTTTGTGTCCTATGGAAGTAGCCCCAAGCAGAGACTGACGAGAATCACTTTAATTGAAAGGGGTTGCCAAGCTTCCAAAAAACTACGAGTTTCCTGAAATCTCAGCAGATATTTTTTCACCCAATCTTGATGATACTTCCATTTAATGATCAGTACACCAATTCCACTAGGCTCACCAAATTTCGTTCTTCTAGGTTAAACCGTTCCTTTGCAGTAACCGTTTTCATGTTTAGGTTTCACTCTGTTTTCTCCTATATGGATACATGTAGTTGGAACTCTAAATCAAACACGGTTTGTGCTAGCTCTTTGAAACTTGGCACAATAATGTAGTTCCAAGTTCTATGCTTATGGTTTGTGTCTTATGGAAGTAGCCCCAAGCAGAGACTGACGAGAATCACTTTCATCGAAAGGGGTTGCCAAGCTTCCAAAAAACTACGAATTTCCTGAATTCTCATCAAACATTTTTTCACTCAATCTTGATGATACTTGCAGGTAATGATCAGTACACCAGTCCCACTTGGCTCACCAAATTTCGTTCTTCTAGGTTAAACCGTTCCTTTGCAGTAACCGTTTTCATGTTTAGGTTTCACTCTGTTTTCTCCAATATGGATACATGAACTTGGAACTCTAAATCAAACACGGTTTGTGCTAGCTCTTTGAATCTTGGCACTATAATGTAGTTCCAAGTTCTATGCTTATGGTTTGTGTCCTATGGAAGTAGCCCCAAGCAGAGACTGACGAGAATAACTTTCATCGAAAGAGGTTGCCAAGCTTCCAAAAAACTACGAGTTTCCTGAAATCTCAGCAAACATTTTTTCACCCAATCTTGATGGTACTTGCAGGTAATGCTCAGTACACCAATCCCACTAGGCTCACCAAATTTCGCTCTTCTAGGTTAAACCGTTCCTTTTCAGTAACCGTTTTCATGTTTAGGTTTCACTCTGTTTTCTCCTATATGGATACATGTAGTTGGAACTGTAAATCAAACACGGTTTGTGCTAGCTCTTTGAAACTTGGCATTATAATGTAGTTCCACGTTCTATGGTTATGCATTGTGTCCTATGGAAGTAGCCCCAAGCAGAGACTGACGAGAATCACTTTCATTGAAAGGGGTTGCCAAGCTTCCAAAAAACTACGAGTTTCCTGAAATCTCAGCAAACATTTTTTCACCCAATCTTGATGATACTTGCTGGTAATGATCAGTACACCAGTCCCACTTGGCTCACCAAATTTCGTTCTTCTAGGTTAAACCGTTCCTTTGCAGTAACCGTTTACATGTTTAGGTTTCACTCTGTTTTCTCCTATATGGATACATGTAGTTGGAACTCTAAATCAAACACGATTTGTGCTAGCACTTTGAAACTTGGCACTATAATGTAGTTCCAAGTTCTACGCTTATGGTTTGTGTCCTATGGAAGTAGCCCCAAGCAGAGACTGACGAGAATCACTTTCATTGAAAGGGGTTGCCAAGCTTCCAAAAAACTACGACTTTCCTGAAATCTCAGCAAACATTTTTTCAGCAAATCTTGATGGTACTTGCAGGTAATGATCAGTACACCAGTCCCACTTGTCTCACCAAATTTCGTTCTTCTAGGTTAAACCATTCCTTTGCAGTAACCGTTTTCATGTTTAGGTTTCACTCTGTTTTCTCCTATATGGATACATGTAGTTGGAACTCTAAATCAAACACGGTTTGTGCTAGCTCTTTGAAACTTGGCATTATAATGTAGTTCCACGTTCTATGGTTATGGTTTGTGTGCTATGGAAGTAGCCCCAAGCAGAGACTGACGAGAATCACTTTCATTGAAAGGGGGTGCCAAGCTTCCAAAAACTACGAGTTTCATGAAATCTCAGCAAACATTTTTTCACCCAATCTTGATGATACTTGCTGGTAATGATCAGTACACCAGTCCCACTTGGCTCACCAAATTTCGTTCTTCTAGGTTAAACCGTTCCTTTGCAGTAACCGTTTTCATGTTTAGGTTTCACTCTGTTTTCTCCTATATGGATACATGTAGTTGGAACTCTAAATCAAACACGATTTGTGCTAGCTCATTGTAACTTGGCACTATAATGTAGTTCCAAGTTCTATGTTTATGGTTTGTGTCCTATGGAAGTAGCCCCAAGCAGAGACTGACGAGAATCACTTTAATTGAAAGGGGTTGCCAAGCTTCCAAAAAACTACGAGTTTCCTGAAATCTCAGCAGATATTTTTTCACCCAATCTTGATGATACTTCCATTTAATGATCAGTACACCAATTCCACTAGGCTCACCAAATTTCGTTCTTCTAGGTTAAACCGTTCCTTTGCAGTAACCGTTTTCATGTTTAGGTTTCACTCTGTTTTCTCCTATATGGATACATGTAGTTGGAACTCTAAATCAAACACGGTTTGTGCTAGCTCTTTGAAACTTGGCACAATAATGTAGTTCCAAGTTCTATGCTTATGGTTTGTGTCTTATGGAAGTAGCCCCAAGCAGAGACTGACGAGAATCACTTTCATCGAAAGGGGTTGCCAAGCTTCCAAAAAACTACGAATTTCCTGAATTCTCATCAAACATTTTTTCACTCAATCTTGATGATACTTGCAGGTAATGATCAGTACACCAGTCCCACTTGGCTCACCAAATTTCGTTCTTCTAGGTTAAACCGTTCTTTTGCAGTAACCGTTTTCATGTTTAGGTTTCACTCTGTTTACTCCAATATGGATACATGAAGTTGGAACTCTAAATCAAACACGGTTTGTGCTAGCTCTTTGAAACTTGGCACTATAATGTAGTTCCAAGTTCTATGCTTATGGTTTGTGTCCTATGGAAGTAGCCCCAAGCAGAGACTGACGAGAATCACTTTCATTGAAAGGGGTTGCCAAGCTTCCAAAAAACTACGAGTTTCCTGAAATCTCAGCAAACATTTTTTCACCCAATCTTGATGATACTTGCAGGTAATGATCAGTACACCAGTCCCACTTGGCTCACCAAATTTCGTTCTTCTAGGTTAAACCATTCCTTTGCAGTAACCGTTTTCATGTTTAGGTTTCACTCTGTTTTCTCCTATATGGATACATGTAGTTGGAACTCTAAATCAAACACGGTTTGTGCTAGCTCTTTGAAACTTGGCACAATAATGTAGTTCCACGTTCTATGGTTATGGTTTGTGTGCTATGGAAGTAGCCCCAAGCAGAGACTGACGAGAATCACTTTCATTGAAAGGGGGTGCCAAGCTTCCAAAAAACTACGAGTTTCCTGAAATCTCAGCAAACATTTTTTCACCCAATCTTGATGGTACTTGCTCGTAATGATCAGTACACCAGTCCCACTTGGCTCACCAAATTTCGTTCTTCTAGGTTAAACCGTTCCTTTGCAGTAACCGTTTTCATGTTTAGGTTTCACTCTGTTTTCTCCTATATGGATACATGTAGTTGGAACTCTAAATCAAACACGATTTGTGCTAGCTCATTGAAACTTGGCACTATAATGTAGTTCCAAGTTCTATGCTTATGGTTTGTGTCCTATGGAAGTAGCCCCAAGCAGAGACTGACGAGAATCACTTTAATTGAAAGGGGTTGCCAAGCTTCCAAAAAACTACGAGTTTCCTGAAATCTCAGCAGATATTTTTTCACCCAATCTTGATGATACTTCCATTTAATGATCAGTACACCAATTCCACTAGGCTCACCAAATTTCGCTCTTCTAGGTTAAACCGTTCCTTTGCAGTAACCGTTTTCATGTTTAGGTTTCACTCTGTTTTCTCCAATATGGATACATGAAGTTGGAACTCTAAATCAAACACGGTTTGTGCTAGCTCTTTGAAACTTGGCACTATAATGTAGTTCCAAGTTCTATGCTTATGGTTTGTGTCCTATGGAAGTAGCCCCAAGCAGAGACTGACGAGAATAACTTTCACCGAAAGGGGTTGCCAAGCTTCCAAAAAACTACGAGTTTCCTGAAATCTCAGCAAACATTTTTTCACCCAATCTTGATGGTACTTGCAGGTAATGATCAGTACACCAATCCCACTAGGCTCACCAAATTTCGCTCTTCTAGGTTAAACCGTTCCTTTGCAGTAACCGTTTTCATGTTTAGGTTTCACTCTGTTTTCTCCTATATGGATACATGTAGTTGGAACTCTAAATCAAACACGGTTTGTGCTAGCTCTTTGAAACTTGGCATTATAATGTAGTTCCACGTTCTATGGTTATGCTTTGTGTCCTATGGAAGTAGCCCCAAGCAGAGACTGACGAGAATCACTTTCATTGAAAGGGGTTGCCAAGCTTCCAAAAAACTACGAGTTTCCTGAAATCTCAGCAAACATTTTTTCACCCAAACTTGATGATACTTGCTGGTAATGATCAGTACACCAGTCCCACTTGGCTCACCAAATTTCGTTCTTCTAGGTTAAACCGTTCCTTTGCAGTAACCGTTTACATGTTTAGGTTTCACTCTGTTTTCTCCTATATGGATACATGTAGTTGGAACTCTAAATCAAACACGATTTGTGCTAGCACTTTGAAACTTGGCACTATAATGTAGTTCCAAGTTCTACGCTTATGGTTTGTGTCCTATGGAAGTAGCCCCAAGCAGAGACTGACGAGAATCACTTTCATTGAAAGGGGTTGCCAAGCTTCCAAAAAACTACGACTTTCCTGAAATCTCAGCAAACATTTTTTCAGCAAATCTTGATGGTACTTGCAGGTAATGATCAGTACACCAGTCCCACTTGTCTCACCAAATTTCGTTCTTCTAGGTTAAACCATTCCTTTGCAGTAACCGTTTTCATGTTTAGGATTCACTCTGTTTTCTCCTATATGGATAGATGTAGTTGGAACTCTAAATCAAACACGGTTTGTGCTAGCTCTTTGAAACTTGGCATTATAATGTAGTTCCACGTTCTATGGTTATGGTTTGTGTGCTATGGAAGTAGCCCCAAGCAGAGACTGACGAGAATCACTTTCATTGAAAGGGGGTGCCAAGATTCCAAAAAACTACGAGTTTCCTGAAATCTCAGCAAACATTTTTTCACCCAATCTTGATGATACTTGCTGGTAATGATCAGTACACCAGTCCCACTTGGCTCACCAAATTTCGTTCTTCTAGGTTAAACCGTTCCTTTGCAGTAACAGTTTTCATGTTTATGTTTCACTCTGTTTTCTCCTATATGGATACATGTAGTTGGAACTCTAAATCAAACACGATTTGTGCTAGCTCATTGAAACTTGGCACTATAATGTAGTTCCAAGTTCTATGTTTATGGTTTGTGTCCTATGGAAGTAGCCCCAAGCAGAGACTGACGAGAATCACTTTAATTGAAAGGGGTTGCCAAGCTTCCAAAAAACTACGAGTTTCCTGAAATCTCAGCAGATATTTTTTCACCCAATCTTGATGATACTTCCATTTAATGATCAGTACACCAATTCCACTAGGCTCACCAAATTTCGTTCTTCTAGGTTAAACCGTTCCTTTGCAGTAACCGTTTTCATGTTTAGGTTTCACTCTGTTTTCTCCAATATGGATACATGAAGTTGGAACTCTAAATCAAACACGGTTTGTGCTAGCTCTTTGAAACTTGGCACTATAATGTAGTTCCAAGTTCTATGTTTATGGTTTGTGTCCTATGGAAGTAGCCCCAAGCAGAGACTGACGAGAATCACTTTCATTGAAAGGGGTTGCCAAGCTTCCAAAAAACTACGACTTTCCTGAAATCTTAGCAAACATTTTTTCACCCAATCTTGATGGTACTTGCAGGTAGAGATCAGTACACCAATCCCACTAGGCTCACCAAATTTCGTTCTTCTAGGTTAAACCGTTCCTTTTCAGTAACCGTTTTCATGTTTAGGTTTCACTCTGTTTTCTCCTATATGGATACATGTAGTTGGAACTCTAAATCAAACACGGTTTGTGCTAGCTCTTTGAAACTTGGCACAATAATGTAGTTCCAAGTTCTATGCTTATGGTTTGTGTCTTATGGAAGTAGCCCCAAGCAGAGACTGACGAGAATCACTTTCATTGAAAGGGGTTGCCAAGCTTCCAAAAAACTACGAGTTTCCTGAAATCTCAGCAAACATTTTTTCACCCAATCTTGATGATACTTGCAGGTAATGATCAGTACACCAGTCCCACTTGGCTCACCAAATTTCGTTCTTCTAGGTTAAACCGTTCCTTTGCAGTAACCGTTTTCATGTTTAGGTTTCACTCTGTTTTCTCCTATATAGATACATGTAGTTGGAACTCTAAATCAAACACGGTTTGTGCTAGCTCTTTGAAACTTGGCATTATAAGGTAGTTCCTAGTTCTATGGTTATGGTTTGTGTCCTATAGAAGTAGCCCCAAGCAGAGACTGACGAGAATCACTTTCATTGAAAGGGGTTGCGAAGCATCCAAAAAACTACGAGTTTACGGAAATCTCAGCAAACATTTTTTCAACCAATCTTGATGATACTTCCATTTAATGATCAGTACACCAATCCGACTAGGCTCACCAAATTTCGTTCTTCTAGATTAAACCGTTCCTTTGCAGTAACCGTTTTCATGTTTAGGTTTCACTCTGTTTTCTCCTATATGGATACATGTAGTTGGAACTCTAAATCAAACACGGTTTGTGCTAGCTCTTTGAAACTTGGCATTATAATGTAGTTCCACGTTCTATGGTTATGGTTTGTGTCCTATGGAAGTAGCCCCAAGCAGAGACTGACGAGAATCACTTTCATTGAAAGGGGTTGCCAAGCTTCCAAAAAACTACGAGTTTCCTGAAATCTCAGCAAACATTTTTTCACCCAATCTTGATGATACTTGCTGGTAATGATCAGTACACCAGTCCCACTTGGCTCACCAAATTTTGTTCTTCTAGGTTAAACCGTTCCTTTGCAGTAACCGTTTACATGTTTAGGTTTCACTCTGTTTTCTCCTATATGGATACATGAATTTGGAACTCTAAATCAAACACGGTTTGTGCTAGCTCTTTGAAACTTGGCATTATAATGTAGTTCCACGTTCTATGGTTATGGTTTGTGTGCTATGGAAGTAGCCCCAAGCAGAGACTGACGAGAATCACTTTAATTGAAAGGGGTTGCCAAGCTTCCAAAAAACTACGAGTTTCCTGAAATCTCAGCAGATATTTTTTCACCCAATCTTGATGATACTTCCATTTAATGATCAGTACACCAATTCCACTAGGCTCACCAAATTTCGTTCTTCTAGGTTAAACCGTTCCTTTGCAGTAACCGTTTTCATGTTTAGGTTTCACTCTGTTTTCTCCAATATGGATACATGAAGTTGGAACTCTAAATCAAACACGGTTTGTGCTAGCCCTTTGAAACTTGGCACTATAATGTAGTTCCAAGTTCTATGCTTATGGTTTGTGTCCTATGGAAGTAGCCCCAAGCAGAGACTGACGAGAATCACTTTCATTGAAAGGGGTTGCCAAGCTTCCAAAAAACTACGACTTTCCTGAAATCTCAGCAAACATTTTTTCACCCAATCTTGATGGTACTTGCAGGTAATGATCAGTACACCAATCCCACTAGGCTCACCAAATTTCGTTCTTCTAGGTTAAACCGTTCCTTTTCAGTAACCGTTTTCATGTTTAGGTTTCACTCTGTTTTCTCCTATATGGATACATGTAGTTGGAACTCTAAATCAAACACGGTTTGTGCTAGCTCTTTGAAACTTCGCACAATAATGCAGTTCCAAGTTCTATGCTTATGGTTTGTGTCTTATGGAAGTAGCCCCAAGCAGAGACTGACGAGAATCACTTTCATCGAAAGGGGTTGCCAAGCTTCCAAAAAACTATGAGTTTCCTGAAATCTCAGCAAACATTTTTTCACCCAATCTTGATGATACTTGCAGGTAATGATCAGTACACCAGTCCCACTTGGCTCACCAAATTTCGTTCTTCTAGGTTAAACCGTTCCTTTGCAGTAACCGTTTTCATGTTTAGGTTTCACTCTGTTTTCTCCTATATGGATACATGTAGTTGGAACTCTAAATCAAACACGGTTTGTGCTAGCTCTTTGAAACTTGGCATTATAATGTAGTTCCACGTTCTATGGTTATGGTTTGTGTCCTATGGAAGTAGCCCCACCAGAGACTGACGAGACTCACTTTCATTGAAAGGGGTTGCCAAGCTTCCAAAAAACTACGAGTTTCCTGAAATCTCAGCAAACATTTTTTCACCGAATCTTGATGATACTTGCTGGTAATGATCAGTACACCAGTCCCACTTGGCTCACCAAATTTCGTTCTTCTAGGTTAAACCGTTCCTTTTCAGTAACCGTTTACATGTTTAGGTTTCACTCTGTTTTCTCCTATATGGATACATGTAGTTGGAACTCTAAATCAAACACGATTTGTGCTAGCACTTTGAAACTTGGCACTATAATGTAGTTCCAAGTTCTACGCTTATGGTTTGTGTCCTATGGTAGTAGCCCCAAGCAGAGACTGACGAGAATCACTTTCATTGAAAGGGGTTGCCAAGCTTCCAAAAAACTACGAGTTTCCTGAAATCTCAGCAAACATTTTTTCACCCAATCTTGATGATACTTGCAGGTAATGATCAGTACAACAGTCCCACTTGTCTCACCAAATTTCGTTCTTCTAGGTTAAACCATTCCTTTGCAGTAACCGTTTTCATGTTTAGGTTTCACTCTGTTTTCTCCTATATGGATACATGTAGTTGGAACTCTAAATCAAACACGGTTTGTGCTAGCTCTTTGAAACTTGGCATTATAATGTAGTTCCACGTTCTATGGTTATGATTTGTGTGCTATGGAAGTAGCCCCAAGCAGAGACTGTCGAGAATCACTTTCATTGAAAGGGGGTGCCAAGCTTCCAAAAAACTACGAGTTTCCTGAAATCTCAGCAAACATTTTTTCACCCAATCTTGATGATACTTGCTGGTAATGATCAGTACACCAGTCCCACTTGGCTCACCAAATTTCGTTCTTCTAGGTTAAACCGTTCCTTTTCAGTAACCGTTTACATGTTTAGGTTTCACTCTGTTTTCTCCTATATGGATACATGTAGTTGGAACTCTAAATCAAACACGATTTGTGCTAGCACTTTGAAACTTGGCACTATAATGTAGTTCCAAGTTCTACGCTTATGGTTTGTGTCCTATGGTAGTAGCCCCAAGCAGAGACTGACGAGAATCACTTTCATTGAAAGGGGTTGCCAAGCTTCCAAAAAACTACGAGTTTCCTGAAATCTCAGCAAACATTTTTTCACCCAATCTTGATGATACTTGCAGGTAATGATCAGTACAACAGTCCCACTTGTCTCACCAAATTTCGTTCTTCTAGGTTAAACCATTCCTTTGCAGTAACCGTTTTCATGTTTAGGTTTCACTCTGTTTTCTCCTATATGGATACATGTAGTTGGAACTCTAAATCAAACACGGTTTGTGCTAGCTCTTTGAAACTTGGCATTATAATGTAGTTCCACGTTCCATGGTTATGGTTTGTGTGCTATGGAAGTAGCCCCAAGCAGAGACTGACGAGAATCACTATCATTGAAAGGGGTTGCCAAGCATCCAAAAAACTCCGAGTTTACGGAAATCTCAGCAAACATTTTTTCACCCAATCTTGATGATACTTCCATTTAATGATCAGTACACCAATCCCACTAGGCTCACCAAATTTCGTTCTTCTAGATTAAACCGTTCCTTTGCAGTAACCGTTTTCATGTTTAGGTTTCACTCTGTTTTCTCCTATATGGATACATGTAGTTGGAACTCTAAATCATACACGGTTTGTGCTAGCTCTTTGAAACTTGGCATTATAATGTAGTTCCACGTTCTATGGTTATGCTTTGTGTCCTATGGAAGTAGCCCCAAGCAGAGACTGACGAGAATCACTTTCATTGAAAGGGGTTGCCAAGCTTCCAAAAAAACTACGAGTTTCCTGAAATCTCAGCAAACATTTTTTCACCCAATCTTGATGATACTTGCTGGTAATGATCAGTACACCAGTCCCACTTGGCTCACCAAATTTCGTTCTTCTAGGTTAAACCGTTCCTTTGCAGTAACCGTTTTCATGTTTAGGTTTCACTCTGTTTTCTCCTATATGGATACATGTAGTTGGAACTCTAAATCAAACACGATTTGTGCTAGCACTTTGAAACTTGGCACTATAATGTAGTTCCAAGTTCTACGCTTATGGTTTGTGTCCTATGGAAGTAGCCCCAAGCAGAGACTGACGAGAATCACTTTAGTTGAAAGGGGTTGCCAAGCTTCCAAAAAACTATGAGTTTCCTGAAATCTCAGCAGATATTTTTTCACCCAATCTTGATGATACTTCCATTTAATGATCAGTACACCAATTCCACTAGGCTCACCAAATTTCGCTCTTCTAGGTTAAACCGTTCCTTTGCAGTAACCGTTTTCATGTTTAGGTTTCACTCTGTTTTCTCCAATATGGATACATGTATTTGGAACTCTAAATCAAACACGGTTTGTGCTAGCTCTTTGAAACTTGGCACTATAATGTAGTTCCAAGTTCTATGCTTATGGTTTGTGTCCTATGGAAGTAGCCCCAAGCAGAGACTGAGGAGAATAACTTTCATTGAAAGGGGTTGCCAAGCTTCCAAAAAACTACGAGTTTCCTGAAATCTCAGCAAATATTTTTTCACCCAATCTTGATGATACTTGCAGGTAATGATCAGTACACCAGTCCCACTTGGCTCACCAAATTTCGTTCTTCTAGGTTAAACCGTTCCTTTGCAGTAACCGTTTTCATGTTTAGGTTTCATTCTGTTTTCTCCTATATGGATACATGTAGTTGGAACTCTAAATCAAACACGATTTGTGCTAGCTCATTGATACTTGGCACTATAATGTAGTTCCAAGTTCTATGCTTATGGTTTGTGTCTTATGGAAGTAGCCCCAAGCAGAGACTGACGAGAATCACTTTCATTGAAAGGGGTTGCCAAGCATCCAAAAAACTACGAGTTTACGGAAATCTCAGCAAACATTTTTTCACCCAATCTTGATGATACTTCCATTTAATGATCAGTACACCAATCCCACTAGGCTCACCAAATTTCGTTCTTCTAGATTAAACCGTTCCTTTGCAGTAACCGTTTTCATGTTTAGGTTTCACTCTGTTTTCTCCTATATGGATACATGTAGTTGGAACTCTAAATCAAACACGGTTTGTGCTAGCTCTTTGAAACTTGGCATTATAATGTAGTTCCACGTTCTATGGTTATGGTTTGTGTCCTATGGAAGTAGCCCCAAGCAGAGACTGACGAGAATCACTTTCATTGAAACGGGTTGCCAAGCTTCCAAAAAACTACGAGTTTCCTGAAATCTCAGCAAATATTTTTTCACCCAATCTTGATGATACTTGCTGGTAATGATCAGTACACCAGTCCCACTTGGCTCACCAAATTTCGTTCTTCTAGGTTAAACCGTTCCTTTGCAGTAACCGTTTACATGTTTAGGTTTCACTCTGTTTTCTCCTGTATGGATACATGTAGTTGGAACTCTAAATCAAACACGATTTGTGCTAGCACTTTGAAACTTGGCACTATAATGTAGTTCCAAGTTCTACGCTTATGGTTTGTGTCCTATGGAAGTAGCC
>NW_027552094.1:0-47086 GCF_045843805.1 Urocitellus parryii | reverse complement strand
GAGTTCCAACTACATGTATCCATATAGGAGAAAACAGAGTGAAACCTAAACATGAAAACGGTTACTGCAAACGAACGGTTTAACCTAGAAGAACGAAATTTGGTGAGCCAAGTGTGGTTGGTGTACTTATCATTACCTGCCAGTATGATCAAGATTGGGTGAAAAAATGTTTGCTGAGATTTCAGGAAACTCGTAATTTTTTGGGAAGCTTGGCAACCCCTTTCAATGAAAGTGATTTTCGTCAGTCTCTGCTTGGGGCTATTTCAATAGAACACAAACCATAGCGATAGAACTTGGAACTACATTATTGTGCCAAGTTTCAAAGAGCTAGCACAAACCGTGTTTCATTTAGAGTTCCAACTACATGTATCCATATAGGAGAAAACAGAGTGAAACCAAAACATGAAAACGGTTACTGCAAAAGAACGATTTAATCTAGAAGAACGAAATTTGGTGAGCCAAGTGTGGTTGGTGTACTTATCATTACCTGCCAGTATCATCAAGATTGGGTGAAAAAACGTTTGCTGAGATTTCAGGAAACTCGTAGTTTTGTGGAAGCTTGGCAACCCCTTTCAATGAAAGTGATTCTCGTCAGTCTCTGCTTGGGGCTAATTCAATAGGACACGAACCATAGTGATAGAACGTGGAACTACATTATTGTGCCATGTTTCAAGGAGCTAGCACAAACCGTGTTTGATTTAGAGTTCCAACTACATGTGTCCATATAGGAGAAAACAGAGTGAAACCTAAACATGAAAACGGTTACTGCAAAAGAACGATTTAATCTAGAAGAACGAAATTTGGTGAGCCAAGTGGGATTGATGTACTGATCATTACCTGAAAGTATCATCAAGATTGGGTGAAAAAACGTTTGCTGAGATTTCAGGAAACTCGTAGTTTTGTGGAAGCTTGGCAACCCCTTTCAATGAAAGTGATTCTCGTCAGTCTCTGCTTGGGGCTACTTCAATAGGACACAAACCATAGTGATAGAACGTGGAACTACATTATTGTGCCATGTTTCAAAGAGCTAGCACAAACCGTGTTTGATTGAGAGTTCCAACTACATGTATCCATATAGGAGAAAACAGAGTGAAACCTTAACATGAAAACGGTTACTGCAAAGGAACGGTTTAACCTAGAAGAACGAAATTTGGTGAGCCAAGTGTGGTTGGTATACTTATCATTACCTGCCAGTATCATCAAGATTGGGTGAAAAAATGTTTGCTGAGATTTCAGGAAACTCGTAGTTTTTGGGAAGCTTGGCAACCCCTTTCAATGAAAGTGATTTTCGTCAGTCTCTGCTTGGGGCTACTTCAATAGAACACAAACCAAAGCGATAGGACTTGGAACTACATTATTTGCCAAGTTTCAAAGAGCTACCACAAACCGTGTTTGATTTAGAGTTCCAACTACATGTATCCATATAGGAGAAAACAGAGTGAAACCTAAACATGAAAACGGTTACTGCAAAAGAACGATTTAATCTAGAAGAACGAAATTTGTTGAGCCAAGTGGAATTGGTGTACTGATCATTACCTGAAAGTATCATCAAGATTGGGTGAAAAAACGTTTGCTGAGATTTCAGGGAAACTCGTAGTTTTGTGGAAGCTTGGCAACCCCTTTCAATGAAAGTGATTCTCGTCAGTCTCTGTTTGGGGCTACTTCAATAGGACACGAACCATAGTGATAGAACGTGGAACTTCATTATTGTGCCATGTTTCAAAGAGCTAGCACAAACCCTGTTTTGATTTAGAGTTCCAACTACATGTATCCATATAGGAGAAAACAGAGTGAAACCTAAACATGAAAACGGTTACTGCAAAGGAACGGTTTAACCTAGAAGAACGAAATTTGGTGAGCCACGTGTGGTTGGTGTACTTATCATTACCTGCCAGTATCATCAAGATTGGGTGAAAAAATGTTTGCTGAGATTTCAGGAAACTCGTAGTTTTTGGGAAGCTTGGCAACCCCTTTCAATGAAAGTGATTTTCGTCAGTCTCTTCTTGGGGCTACTTCAATAGAACACAAACCATAGCGATAGAACTTGGAACTACATTATTGTGCCAAGTTTCAAAGAGCTACCACAAACCGTGTTTGATTTAGCGTTCCAACTACATGTATCCATATAGGAGAAAACACAGTGAAACCTAAACATGAAAACGGTTACTGCAAAAGAACGATTTAATCTAGAAGAACGAAATTTGGTGAGCCAAGTGGGATTGGTGTACTGATCATTACCTGAAAGTATCATCAAGATTGGGTGAAAAAACGTTTGCTGAGATTTCAGGAAACTCGTAGTTTTGTGGAAGCTTGGCAACCCCTTTCAATGAAAGTGATTCTCGTCAGTCTCTGCTTGGGGCTAATTCAATAGGACACGAACCATAGTGATAGAACGTGGAACTACATTATTGTGCCATGTTTCAAAGAGCTAGCACAAACCGTGTTTGATTTAGAGTTCCAACTACATGTATCCACATAGGAGAAACAGAGTGAAACCTAAACATGAAAACGGTTACTGCAAACGAACGGTTTAACCTAGAAGAACGAAATTTGGTGAGCCAAGTGTGGTTGGTGTACTTATCATTACCTGCCAGTATCATCAAGAGTGGGTGAAAAAATGTTTGCTGAGATTTCAGGAAACTCGTAGTTTTTGGGAAGCTTGGCAACCCCTTTCAATGAAAGTGATTTTCGTCAGTATCTGCTTGGGGCTATTTCAATAGAACACAAACCATAGCGATAGAACTTGGAACTACATTATTGTGCCAAGTTTCAAAGAGCTAGCACAAACCGTGTTTGATTTAGAGTTCCAACTACATGTATCCATATAGGAGAAAACAGAGTGAAACCTAAACATGAAAACGGTTACTGCAAAGGAACGGTTTAACCTAGAAGAACGAAATTTGGTGAGCCAAGTGTGGTTGGTGTACTTATCATTACCTGCCAGTATCATCAAGATTGGGTGAAAAAAATGTTTGCTGAGATTTCAGGAAACTCGTAGTTTTTGGGAAGCTTGGCAACCCCTTTCAATGAAAAGTGATTTTCGTCAGTCTCTGCTTGGGGGCTACTTCAATAGAACACAAACCAAAGCGATAGGACTTGGAACTACATTATTTGCCAAGTTTCAAAGAGCTACCACAAACCGTGTTTGATTTAGAGTTCCAACTACATGTATCCATATAGGAGAAAACAGAGTGAAACCTAAACATGAAACGGTTACTGCAAAAGAACGATTTAATCTAGAAGAACGAAATTTGTTGAGCCAAGTGGAATTGGTGTACTGATCATTACCTGAAAGTAACATCAAGATTGGGTGAAAAAACGTTTGCTGACATTTCAGGAAACTCGTAGTTTTGTGGAAGCTTGGCAACCCCTTTCAATGAAAGTGATTCTCGTCAGTCTCTGTTTGGGGCTACTTCAATAGGACACGAACCATAGTGATAGAACGTGGAACTACTTTATTGTGCCATGTTTCAAAGAGCTAGCACAAACCCTGTTTGATTTAGAGTTCCAACTACATGTATCCATATAGGAGAAAACAGAGTGAAACCTAAACATGAAAACGGTTACTGCAAAGGAACGGTTTAACCTAGAAGAACGAAATTTGGTGAGCCAAGTGTGGTTGGTGTACTTATCATTACCTGCCAGTATCATCAAGATTGGGTGAAAAATGTTTGCTGAGATTTCAGGAAACTCGAATTTTTTTGGAAGCTTGGCAACCCCTTTCAATGAAAGTGATTTTCGTCAGTCTCTGCTTGGGGCTACTTCAATAGAACACAAACCATAGCGATAGAACTTGGAACTACATTATTGTGCCAAGTTTCAAAGAGCTAGCACAAACCGTGTTTGATTTAGAGTTCCAACTACATGTATCCATATAGGAGAAAACAGAGTGAAACCTAAACATGAAAACGGTTACTGCAAAAGAACGATTTAATCTAGAAGAACGAAATTTGGTGAGCCAAGTGGGATTGGTGTACTGATCATTACCTGAAAGTATCATCAAGATTGGGTGAAAAACCGTTTGCTGAGATTTCAGGAAACTCGTAGTTTTGTGGAAGCTTGGCAACCCCTTTCAATGAAAGTGATTCTCGTCACTCTCTGCTTGGGGCTAATTCAATAGGACACGAACCATAGTGATAGAACGTGGAACTACCTTATTGTGCCATGTTTCAAAGAGCTAGCACAAACCGTGTTTGATTTAGAGTTCCAACTACATGTATCCACATTGGAGAAAACAGAGTGAAACCTAAACATGAAAACGGTTACTGCAAAAGAACGATTTAATCTAGAAGAACGAAATTTGGTGAGCCAAGTGGGATTGATGTACTGATCATTACCTGAAAGTATGATCAAGATTGGGTGAAAAAACGTTTGCTGAGATTTCAGGAAACTCGTAGTTTTGTGGAAGCTTGGCAACCACTTTCAATGAAAGTGATTCTCGTCAGTCTCTGCTTGGGGCTACTTCAATAGGACACAAAACCATAGTGATAGAACGTGGAACTACATTATTGTGCCATGTTTCAAAGAGCTAGCACAAACCGTGTTTGATTTAGAGTTCCAACTACATGTATCCATATAGGAGAAAACAGAGTGAAACCTAAACATGAAAACGGTTACTGCAAAGGAACGGTTTAACCTAGAAGAACGAAATTTGGTGAGCCAAGTGTGGTTGGTGTACTTATCATTACCTGCCAGTGTCATCAAGATTGGGTGAAAAAACGTTTGCTGAGATTTCAGGAAACTCGTAGTTTTGTATAAGCTTGGCAACCCCTTTCAATGAAAGTGATTCTCGTCAGTCTCTGCTTGGGGCTACTTCAATAGAACACAAACCATAGAGATAGAACTTGGAACTACATTATTGTGCCATGTTTCAAAGAGCTAGCACAAACCGTGTTTGATTTAGAGTTCCAACTACATGTATCCATATAGGAAGAAAACAGAGTGAAACCTAAAAATGAAAACGGTTACTGCAAAGGAACGGTTTAACCAAGAAGAACGAAATTTGGTGAGTCAAGTGGGATTGGTGAACTGATATTTACCTGAAAGTATCATCAAGATTGGGTGAAAAAATGTTTGCTGAGATTTCAGGAAACTCGTAATTTTGTGGAAGCTTGGCAACCCTTTCAATGAAAGTGATTCTCGTCAGTCTCTGCTTGGGGCTACTTCAATAGGACACAAACCATAGTGATAGAACTTGGAACTACATTATTGTGCCAAGTTTCAAAGAGCTAGCAAAAACCGTGTTTGATTTAGAGTTCCAACTACATGTATCCATATAGGAGAAAACAGAGTGAAACCTAAACATGAAAACGGTTCCTGAAAGGAACGGTTTAACCGAGAAGAACGAAATTTGGTGAGCCAAGTGGGATTGGTGTACTGATCATTACCTGCAAGTATCATCAAGATTGGGTGAAAAAAGGTGTGCTGAGATTTCAGGAAACTCGTAGATTTTTGGAAGCTTGGCAACCCCTTTCAATGAAAGTGATTTTCGTCAGTCTCTGCTTGGGGCTACTTCAATAGAACACAAACCAAAGCGATAGGACTTGGAACTACATTATTTGCCAAGTTTCAAAGAGCTACCACAAACCGTGTTTGATTTAGAGTTCCAACTACATGTATCCATATAGGAGAAAACAGAGTGAAACCTAAACATGAAAACGGTTACTGCAAAAGAACGATTTAATCTAGAAGAACGAAATTTGTTGAGCCAAGTGGAATTGGTGTACTGATCATTACCTGAAAGTAACATCAAGATTGGGAGAAAAAACGTTTGCTGACATTTCAGGAAACTCGTAGTTTTGTGGAAGCTTGGCAACCCCTTTCAATGAAAGTGATTTTCGTCAGTCTCTGCTTGGGGCTACTTCAATAGAACACAAACCATAGCGATAGAACTTGCAACTACATTATTGTTCCAAGTTTCAAAGAGCTAGCACAAACCGTGTTTGATTTAGAGTTCCAACTACATGTATCCATATAGGAGAAAACAGTGTGAAACCTAAACATGAAAACGGTTACTGCAAAGGAACGGTTTAACCTAGAAGAACGAAATTTGGTGAGTCAAGTGTGGTGGGTGTACTTATCATTACCTGCCAGAATCATCAAGATTGGGTGAAAATATGTTTGCTGAGATTTCAGGAAACTCGTAGTTTTTGGGAAGCTTGGCAACCCCTTTCAATGAAAGTGATTTTCGTCAGTCTCTGCTTGGGGCTACTACAATAGAACACAAACCATAGCGATAGAACTAGGAACTACATTATTGTGCCAAGTTTCAAACAGCTAGCACAAACCGTGTTTGATTTAGAGTTCCAACTACATGTATCCATATAGGAGAAAACAGAGTGAAACCTAAACATGAAAACGGTTACTGCAAAGGAACGGTTTAACCTAGAAGAACGAAATTTGGTGAGCCATGTGTGGTTGGTGTACTTATCATTACCTGCCAGTATCATCAAGATTGGGTGAAAAAATGTTTGCTGAGATTTCAGGAAACTCGTAGTTTTGGGAAGCTTGGCAACCCCTTTCAATGAAAGTGATTTTCGTCAGTCTCTGCTTGGGGCTACTTCAATAGAACACAAACCATAGCGATAGAACTTGGAACTACATTATTGTGCCAAGTTTCAAAGAGCTAGCACAAACCGTGTTTGATTTAGAGTTCCAACTACATGTATCCATATAGGAGAAAACAGAGTGAAACCAAAACATGAAAACGGTTACTGCAAAAGAACGATTTAATCTAGAAGAACGAAATTTGGTGAGCCAAGTGGGATTGATGTACTGATCATTACCCTGAAAGTATCATCAAGATTGGGTGAAAAAACGTTTGCTGAGATTTCAGGAAACTCGTAGTTTTGTGGAAGCTTGGCAACCCCTTTCAATGAAAGTGATTCTCGTCAGTCTCTGCTTGGGGTACTTCAATAGGACACAAACCATAGTGATAGAACGTGGAACTACATTATTGTGCCATGTTTCAAAGAGCTAGCACAAACCGTGTTTGATTTAGAGTTCCAACTACATGTATCCATATAGGAGAAAACTTTGTGAAACCTAAATATGAAAACGGTTACTGCAAAGGAACGGTTTAACCTAGAAGAACGAAATTTTGTGAGCCAAGTGTGGTTGGTGTACTTATCATTACCTGCCAGTATCATCAATATTGGGTGAAAAAAATGTTTGCTGAGATTTCAGGAAATTCGTAGTTTTTGGGAAGCTTGGCAACCCCTTTCAATGAAAGTGATTTTCGTCAGTCTCTGCTTGGGGCTACTTCAATAGAACACAAACCAAAGCGATAGGACTTGGAACTACATTATTTGCCAAGTTTCAAAGAGCTACCACAAACCGTGTTTGATTTAGAGTTCCAACTACATGTATCCATATAGGAGAAAACAGAGTGAAACCTAAACATGAAAACGGTTACTGCAAAAGAACCATTTAATCTAGAAGAACGAAATTTGTTGAGCCAAGTGGGATTGGTGTACTGATCATTACCTGAAAGTATCATCAAGATTGGGTGAAAAACGTTTGCTGAGATTTCAGGAAACTCGTAGTTTTGTGGAAGCTTGGCAACCCCTTTCAATGAAAGTGATTCTCGTCAGTCTCTGCTTGGGGCTAATTCAATAGGAAGCGAACCATTGTGATAGAACTTGGAACTACATTATTTTGCCATGTTTCAAAGAGCTAGCACAAACCATGTTTGATTTAGAGTTCCAACTACATGTATCCATATAGGAGAAAACAGAGTGAAACCTAAACATGAAAACGGTTACTGCAAAAGAACGATTTAATCTAGAAGAACGAAATTTGGTGAGCCAAGTGGGATTGGTGTACTGATCATTATCTGAAAGTATCATCAAGATTGGGTGAAAAAACGTTTGCTGAGATTTCAGGAAACTCATAGTTTTGTGGAAGCTTGGCAACCCCTTTCAATGAAAGGGATTCTCGTCAGTCTCTGCTTGGGGCTACTTCAATAGGACACGAACCATAGCGATAGAACGTGGAACTACATTATTGTGCCATGTTTCAAAGAGCTAGCACAAACCGTGTTTGATTTAGAGTTCCAACTACATGTATCCATATAGGAGAAAACAGAGTGAAACCTAAACATGAAAACGGTTACTGCAAAGGAACGGTTTAACCTAGAAGAACGAAATTTGGTGAGCCAAGTGTGGTTGGTGTACTTATCATTACCTGCCAGTATCATCAAGATTGGGTGAAAAAATGTTTGCTGAGATTTCAGGAAACTCGTAGTTTTTGGGAAGCTTGGCAACCCCTTTCAATGAAAGTGATTTTCGTCAGTCTCTGCTTGGGGCTACTTCAATAGAACACAAACCATAGCGACAGAACTTGGAACTACCTTATTGTGCCAAGTTTCAAAGAGCTAGCACAAACCGTGTTTGATTTAGAGTTCCAACTACATGTATCCATATAGGAGAAAACAGAGTGAAACCTAAACATGAAAACGGTTACTGCAAAAGAACGATTTTAATCTAGAAGAACGAAATGTGGTGAGCCAAGTGGGATTGGTGTACTGATCATTACCTGAAAGTATCATCAAGATTGGGTGAAAAAACGTTTGCTGAGATTTCAGGAAACTCATAGTTTTGTGGAAGCTTGGCAACCCCTTTCAATGAAAGGGATTCTCGTCAGTCTCTGCTTGGGGCTACTTCAATAGGACACGAACCATAGCGATAGAACGTGGAACTACATTATTGTGCCATGTTTTCAAAGAGCTAGCACAAACCGTGTTTGATTTAGAGTTCCAACTACATGTATCCATATAGGAGAAAACAGAGTGAAACCTAAACATGAAAACGGTTACTGCAAACGAACGGTTTAACCTAGAAGAACGAAATTTGGTGAGCCAAGTGTGGTTGGTGTACTTATCATTACCTGCCAGTATCATCAAGATTGGGTGAAAAAATGTTTGCTGAGATTTCAGGAAACTCGTAGTTTTTGGAAGCTTGGCAACCCCTTTCAATGAAAGTGATTTTCGTCAGTCTCTGCTTGGGGCTACTTCAATAGAACACAAACCATAGCGATAGAACTTGGAACTACATTATTGTGCCAAGTTTCAAAGAGCTAGCACAAACCGTGTTTGATTTAGAGTTCCAACTACATGTATCCATATAGGAGAAAACAGAGTGAAACCTAAACATGAAAACGGTTACTGCAAAAGAACGATTTAATCTAGAAGAACGAAATTTGGTGAGCCAAGTGGGATTGGTGTACTGATCATTACCTGAAAGTATCATCAAGATTGGGTGAAAAAACGTTTGCTGAGATTTCAGGAAACTCGTAGTTTTGTGGAAGCTTGGCAACCCCTTTCAATGAAAGTGATTCTCGTCAGTCTCTGTTTGGGGCTACTTCAATATTACACGAACCATAGTGATAGAACGTGGAACTTCATTATTGTGCCATGTTTCAAAGAGCTAGCACAAACCGTGTTTGATTTAGAGTTCCAACTACATGTATCCATATAGGAGAAAACAGAGTGAAACCTAAACATGAAAACGGTTACTGCAAAGGAACGGTTTAACCTAGAAGAACGAAATTTGGTGAGCCAAGTGGGATTGATGTACTGATCATTACCTGAAAGTATCATCAAGATTGGGTGAAAAAACGTTTGCTGAGATTTCAGGAAACTCGTAGTTTTGTGGAAGCTTGGCAAGCCCTTTCAATGAAAGGGATTCTCGTCAGTCTCTGCTTTCGGCTACTTCAATAGGACACAAACCATAGTGATAGAACGTGGAACTACATTATTGTGCCATGTTTCAAAGAGCTAGCACAAACCGTGTTTGATTTAGAGTTCCAACTACATGTATCCATATAGGAGAAAACAGAGTGAAACCTAAACATGAAAACGGTTACTGCAAAGGAACGGTTTAACCTAGAAGAACGAAATTTGGTGAGCCAAGTGTGGTTGGTGTACTTATCATTACCTGCCAGTATCATCAAGATTGGGTGAAAAAATGTTTGCTGAGATTTCAGGAAACTCGTAGTTTTTTGGAAGCTTGGCAACCCCTTTCAATGAAAGTGATTTTCGTCAGTCTCTGCTTGGGGCTACTTCAATAGAACACAACCATAGCGATAGAACTTGGAACTACATTATTGTGCCAAGTTTCAAAGAGCTAGCACAAACCGTGTTTGATTTAGAGTTCCAACTACATGTATCCATATAGGAGAAACAGAGTGAAACCTAAACATGAAAACGGTTACTGCAAAAGAACGATTTAATCTAGAAGAACGAAATTTGGTGAGCCAAGTGGGATTGGTGTACTGATCATTACCTGAAAGTATCATCAAGATTGGGTGAAAAAACGTTTGCTGAGATTTCAGGAAACTCATAGTTTTGTGGAAGCTTGGCAACCCCTTTCAATGAAAGGGATTCTCGTCAGTCTCTGCTTGGGGCTACTTCAATAGGACACGAACCATAGCGATAGAACGTGGAACTACATTATTGTGCCATGTTTCAAAGAGCTAGCACAAACCGTGTTTGATTTAGAGTTCCAACTACATGTATCCATATAGGAGAAAACAGAGTGAAACCTAAACATGAAAACGGTTACTGCAAAGGAACGGTTTAACCTAGAAGAACGAAATTTGGTGAGCCAAGTGTGGTTGGTGTACTTATCATTACCTGCCAGTATCATCAAGATTGGGTGAAAAAATGTTTGCTGAGATTTCAGGAAACTCGTAGTTTTGGGAAGCTTGGCAACCCCTTTCAATGAAAGTGATTTTCGTCAGTCTCTGCTTGGGGCTACTTCAATAGAACACAAACCATAGCGATAGAACTTGGAACTACATTATTGTGCCAAGTTTCAAAGAGCTAGCAGAAACCGTGTTTGATTTAGAGTTCCAACTACATGTATCCATATAGGAGAAAACAGAGTGAAACCTAAACATGAAAACGGTTACTGCAAAAGAACGATTTAATCTAGAAGAACGAAATTTGGTGAGCCAAGTGGGATTGGTGTACTGATCATTACCTGAAAGTATCATCAAGATTGGGGTGAAAAAACGTTTGCTGAGATTTCAGGAAACTCGTAGTTTTGTGGAAGCTTGGCAACCCCTTTCAATGAAAGTGATTCTCGTCAGTCTCTGTTTGGGGCTACTTCAATATTACACGAACCATAGTGATAGAACGTGGAACTTCATTATTGTGCCATGTTTCAAAGAGCTAGCACAAACCGTGTTTGATTTAGAGTTCCAACTACATGTATCCATATAGGAGAAAACAGAGTGAAACCTAAACATGAAAACGGTTACTGCAAAGGAACGGTTTAACCTAGAAGAACAAAATTTGGTGAGCCAAGTGGGATTGATGTACTTATCATTACCTGCCAGTATCATCAAGATTGGGTGAAAAAACGTTTGCTGAGATTTCAGGAAACTCGTAGTTTTGTGGAAGCTTGGCAAGCCCTTTCAATGAAAGGGATTCTCGTCAGTCTCTGCTTTCGGCTACTTCAATAGGACACAAACCATAGTGATAGAACGTGGAACTACATTATTGTGCCATGTTTCAAAGAGCTAGCACAAACCGTGTTTGATTTAGAGTTCCAACTACATGTATCCATATAGGAGAAAACAGAGTGAAACCTAAACATGAAAACGGTTACTGCAAAGGAACGGTTTAACCTAGAAGAACGAAATTTGGTGAGCCAAGTGTGGTTGGTGTACTTATCATTACCTGCCAGTATCATCAAGATTGGGTGAAAAAATGTTTGCTGAGATTTCAGGAAACTCGTAGTTTTTGGGGAAGCTTGGCAACCCCTTTCAATGAAAGTGATTTTCGTCAGTCTCTGCTTGGGGCTACTTCAATAGAACACAAACCATAGCGATAGAACTTGGAACTACATTATTGTGCCAAGTTTCAAAGAGCTAGCACAAACCGTTGTTTGATTTAGAGTTCCAACTACATGTATCCATATAGGAGAAAACAGAGTGAAACCTAAACATGAAAACGGTTACTGCAAAAGAACGATTTAATCTAGAAGAACGAAATTTGGTGAGCCAAGTGGGATTGGTGTACTGATCATTACCTGAAAGTATCATCAAGATTGGGTGAAAAAACGTTGCTGAGATTTCAGGAAACTCATAGTTTTGTGGAAGCTTGGCAACCCCTTTCAATGAAAGGGATTCTCGTCAGTCTCTGCTTGGGGCTACTTCAATAGGACACGAACCATAGCGATAGAACGTGGAACTACATTATTGTGCCATGTTTCAAAGAGCTAGCACAAACCGTGTTTGATTTAGAGTTCCAACTACATGTATCCATATAGGAGAAAACAGAGTGAAACCTAAACATGAAAACGGTTACTGCAAAGGAACGGTTTAACCTAGAAGAACGAAATTTGGTGAGCCAAGTGTGGTTGGTGTACTTATCATTACCTGCCAGTATCATCAAGATTGGGTGAAAAAATGTTTGCTGAGATTTCAGGAAACTCGTAGTTTTTGGGAAGCTTGGCAACCCCTTTCAATGAAAGTGATTTTCGTCAGTCTCTGCTTGGGGCTACTTCAATAGAACACAAACCATAGCGATAGAACTTGGAACTACATTATTGTGCCAAGTTTCAAAGAGCTAGCAGAAACCGTGTTTGATTTAGAGTTCCAACTACATGTATCCATATAGGAGAAAACAGAGTGAAACCTAAACATGAAAACGGTTACTGCAAAAGAACGATTTATCTAGAAGAACGAAATTTGGTGAGCCAAGTGTGGTTGGTGTACTGATCATTACCTGAAAGTATCATCAAGATTGGGTGAAAAAACGTTTGCTGAGATTTCAGGAAACTCGTAGTTTTGTGGAAGCTTGGCAACCCCTTTCAATGAAAGTGATTCTCGTCAGTCTCTGTTTGGGGCTACTTCAATATTACACGAACCATAGTGATAGAACGTGGAACTTCATTATTGTGCCATGTTTCAAAGAGCTAGCACAAACCGTGTTTGATTTAGAGTTCCAACTACATGTATCCATATAGGAGAAAACAGAGTGAAACCTAAACATGAAAACGGTTACTGCAAAGGAACGGTTTAACCTAGAAGAACGAAATTTGGTGAGCCAAGTGGGATTGATGTACTTATCATTACCTGCCAGTATCATCAAGATTGGGTGAAAAAACGTTTGCTGAGATTTCAGGAAACTCGTAGTTTTGTGGAAGCTTGGCAAGCCCTTTCAATGAAAGGGATTCTCGTCAGTCTCTGCTTTCGGCTACTTCAATAGGACACAAACCATAGTGATAGAACGTGAACTACATTATTGTGCCATGTTTCAAAGAGCTAGCACAAACCGTGTTTGATTTAGAGTTCCAACTACATGTATCCATATAGGAGAAAACAGAGTGAAACCTAAACATGAAAACGGTTACTGCAAAGGAACGGTTTAACCTAGAAGAACGAAATTTGGTGAGCCAAGTGTGGTTGGTGTACTTATCATTACCTGCCAGTATCATCAAGATTGGGTGAAAAAATGTTTGCTGAGATTTCAGGAAACTCGTAGTTTTTGGGAAGCTTGGCAACCCCTTTCAATGAAAGTGATTTTCGTCAGTCTCTGCTTGGGGCTACTTCAATAGAACACAAACCATAGCGATAGAACTTGGAACTACATTATTGTGCAAAGTTTCAAAGAGCTAGCACAAACCGTGTTTGATTTAGAGTTCCAACTACATGTATCCATATAGGAGAAAACAGAGTGAAACCTAAACATGAAAACGGTTACTGCAAAAGAACGATTTAATCTAGAAGAACGAAATTTGGTGAGCCAAGTGGGATTGGTGTACTGATCATTACCTGAAAGTATCATCAAGATTGGGTGAAAAAACGTTTGCTGAGATTTCAGGAAACTCGTAGTTTTGTGGAAGCTTGGCAACCACTTTCAATGAAAGTGATTCTCGTCAGTCTCTGTTTGGGGCTACTTCAATAGGACACGAACCATAGTGATAGAACGTGGAACTTCATTATTGTGCCATGTTTCAAAGAGCTAGCACAAACCGTGTTTGATTTAGAGTTCCAACTACATGTATCCATATAGGAGAAAACAGAGTGAAACCTAAACATGAAAACGGTTACTGCAAAGGAACGGTTTAACCTAGAAGAACGAAATTTGGTGAGCCAAGTGGGATTGATGTACTGATCATTACCTGAAAGTATCATCAAGATTGGGTGAAAAAACGTTTGCTGAGATTTCAGGAAACTCGTAGTTTTGTGGAAGCTTGGCAAGCCCTTTCAATGAAAGGGATTCTCGTCAGTCTCTGCTTTCGGCTACTTCAATAGGACACAAACCATAGTGATAGAACGTGGAACTACATTATTGTGCCATGTTTCAAAGAGCTAGCACAAACCGTGTTTGATTTAGAGTTCCAACTACATGTATCCATATAGGAGAAAACAGAGTGAAACCTAAACATGAAAACGGTTACTGCAAAGGAACGGTTTAACCTAGAAGAACGAAATTTGGTGAGCCAAGTGTGGTTGGTGTACTTATCATTACCTGCCAGTATCATCAAGATTGGGTGAAAAAATGTTTGCTGAGATTTCAGGAAACTCGTAGTTTTTGGGAAGCTTGGCAACCCCTTTCAATGAAAGTGATTTTCGTCAGTCTCTGCTTGGGGCTACTTCAATAGAACACAAACCATAGCGATAGAACTTGGAACTACATTATTGTGCCAAGTTTCAAAGAGCTAGCACAAACCGTGTTTGATTTAGAGTTCCAACTACATGTATCCATATAGGAGAAAACAGAGTGAAACCTAAACATGAAAACGGTTACTGCAAAAGAACGATTTAATCTAGAAGAACGAAATTTGGTGAGCCAAGTGGGATTGGTGTACTGATCATTACCTGAAAGTATCATCAAGATTGGGTGAAAAAACGTTTGCTGAGATTTCAGGAAACTCATAGTTTTGTGGAAGCTTGGCAACCCCTTTCAATGAAAGGGATTCTCGTCAGTCTCTGCTTTGGGGCTACTTCAATAGGACACGAACCATAGCGATAGAACGTGGAACTACATTATTGTGCCATGTTTCAAAGAGCTAGCACAAACCGTGTTTGATTTAGAGTTCCAACTACATGTATCCATATAGGAGAAAACAGAGTGAAAACCTAAACATGAAAACGGTTACTGCAAAGGAACGGTTTAACCTAGAAGAACGAAATTTGGTGAGCCAAGTGTGGTTGGTGTACTTATCATTACCTGCCAGTATCATCAAGATTGGGTGAAAAAATGTTTGCTGAGATTTCAGGAAACTCGTAGTTTTTGGGAAGCTTGGCAACCCCTTTCAATGAAAGTGATTTTCGTCAGTCTCTGCTTGGGGCTACTTCAATAGAACACAAACCATAGCGATAGAACTTGGAACTACATTATTGTGCCAAGTTTCAAAGAGCTAGCAGAAACCGTGTTTGATTTAGAGTTCCAACTACATGTATCCATATAGGAGAAAACAGAGTGAAACCTAAACATGAAAACGGTTACTGCAAAAGAACGATTTAATCTAGAAGAACGAAATTTGGTGAGCCAAGTGGGATTGGTGTACTGATCATTACCTGAAAGTATCATCAAGATTGGGTGAAAAAACGTTTGCTGAGATTTCAGGAAACTCGTAGTTTTGTGGAAGCTTGGCAACCCCTTTCAATGAAAGTGATTCTCGTCAGTCTCTGTTTGGGGCTACTTCAATATTACACGAACCATAGTGATAGAACGTGGAACTTCATTATTGTGCCATGTTTCAAAGAGCTAGCACAAACCGTGTTTGATTTAGAGTTCCAACTACATGTATCCATATAGGAGAAAACAGAGTGAAACCTAAACATGAAAACGGTTACTGCAAAGGAACGGTTTAACCTAGAAGAACGAAATTTGGTGAGCCAAGTGGGATTGATGTACTGATCAATTACCTGAAAGTATCATCAAGATTGGGTGAAAAAACGTTTGCTGAGATTTCAGGGAAACTCGTAGTTTTGTGGAAGCTTGGCAAGCCCTTTCAATGAAAGGGATTCTCGTCAGTCTCTGCTTTCGGCTACTTCAATAGGACACAAACCATAGTGATAGAACGTGGAACTACATTATTGTGCCATGTTTCAAAGAGCTAGCACAAACCGTGTTTGATTTAGAGTTCCAACTACATGTATCCATATAGGAGAAAACAGAGTGAAACCTAAACATGAAAACGGTTACTGCAAAGGAACGGTTTAACCTAGAAGAACGAAATTTGGTGAGCCAAGTGTGGTTGGTGTACTTATCATTACCTGCCAGTATCATCAAGATTGGGTGAAAAAATGTTTGCTGAGATTTCAGGAAACTCGTAGTTTTTGGGAAGCTTGGCAACCCCTTTCAATGAAAGTGATTTTCGTCAGTCTCTGCTTGGGGCTACTTCAATAGAACACAAACCATAGCGATAGAACTTGGAACTACATTATTGTGCCAAGTTTCAAAGAGCTAGCACAAACCGTGTTTGATTTAGAGTTCCAACTACATGTATCCATATAGGAGAAAACAGAGTGAAACCTAAACATGAAAACGGTTACTGCAAAAGAACGATTTAATCTAGAAGAACGAAATTTGGTGAGCCAAGTGGGATTGGTGTACTGATCATTACCTGAAAGTATCATCAAGATTGGGTGAAAAAACGTTTGCTGAGATTTCAGGAAACTCGTAGTTTTGTGGAAGCTTGGCAACCCCTTTCAATGAAAGTGATTCTCGTCAGTCTCTGTTTGGGGCTACTTCAATAGGACACGAACCATAGTGATAGAACGTGGAACTTCATTATTGTGCCATGTTTCAAAGAGCTAGCACAAACCGTGTTTGATTTAGAGTTCCAACTACATGTATCCATATAGGAGAAAACAGAGTGAAACCTAAACATGAAAACGGTTACTGCAAAGGAACGGTTTAACCTAGAAGAACGAAATTGGTGAGCCAAGTGGGATTGATGTACTGATCATTACCTGAAAGTATCATCAAGATTGGGTGAAAAAACGTTTGCTGAGATTTCAGGAAACTCGTAGTTTTGTGGAAGCTTGGCAAGCCCTTTCAATGAAAGGGATTCTCGTCAGTCTCTGCTTTCGCCTACTTCAATAGGACACAAACCATAGTGATAGAACGTGGAACTACATTATTGTGCCATGTTTCAAAGAGCTAGCACAAACCGTTTTTGATTTAGAGTTCCAACTACATGTATCCATATAGGAGAAAACAGAGTGAAACCTAAACATGAAAACGGTTACTGCAAAGGAACGGTTTAACCTAGAAGAACGAAATTTGGTGAGCCAAGTGTGGTTGGTGTACTTATCATTACCTGCCAGAATCATCAAGATTGGGTGAAAAAACGTTCTGAGATTTCAGGAAACTCGTAGTTTTGTGGAAGCTTGGCAACCCCTTTCAATGAAAGTGATTCTCGTCAGTCTCTGCTTGGGGCTAATTCAATAGGAAGCGAACCATAGTGATAGAACTTGGAACTACATTATTTTGCCATGTTTCAAAGAGCTAGCACAAACCGTGTTTGATTTAGAGTTCCAACTACATGTATCCATATAGGAGAAAACAGAGTGAAACCTAAACATGAAAACGGTTACTGCAAAAGAACGATTTAATCTAGAAGAACGAAATTTGGTGAGCCAAGTGGGATTGGTGTACTGATCATTACCTGAAAGTATCATCAAGATTGGGTGAAAAAACGTTTTGCTGAGATTTCAGGAAACTCATAGTTTTGTGGAAGCTTGGCAACCCCTTTCAATGAAAGGGATTCTCGTCAGTCTCTGCTTGGGGCTACTTCAATAGGACACGAACCATAGCGATAGAACGTGGAACTACATTATTGTGCCATGTTTCAAAGAGCTAGCACAAACCGTGTTTGATTTAGAGTTCCAACTACATGTATCCATATAGGAGAAAACAGAGTGAAACCTAAACATGAAAACGGTTACTGCAAAAGAACGGTTTAACCTAGAAGAACGAAATTTGGTGAGCCAAGTGTGGTTGGTGTACTTATCATTACCTGCCAGTATCATCAAGATTGGGTGAAAAAATGTTTGCTGAGATTTCAGGAAACTCGTAGTTTTTGGGAAGCTTGGCAACCCCTTTCAATGAAAGTGATTTTCGTCAGTCTCTGCTTGGGGCTACTTCAATAGAACACAAACCATAGCGATAGAACTTGAACTACATTACTGTGCCAAGTTTCAAAGAGCTAGCACAAACCGTGTTTGATTTAGAGTTCCAACTACATGTATCCATATAGGAGAAAACAGAGTGAAACCTAAACATGAAAACGGTTACTGCAAAAGAACGATTTAATCTAGAAGAACGAAATTTGGTGAGCCAAGTGGGATTGGTGTACTGATCATTACCTGAAAGTATCATCAAGATTGGGTGAAAAAACGTTTGCTGAGATTTCAGGAAACTCATAGTTTTGTGGAAGCTTGGCAACCCCTTTCAATGAAAGGGATTCTCGTCAGTCTCTGCTTGGTGCTACTTCAATAGGACACGAACCATAGCGATAGAACGTGGAACTACATTATTGTGCCATGTTTCAAAGAGCTAGCACAAACCGTGTTTGATTTAGAGTTCCAACTACATGTATCCATATAGGAGAAAACAGAGTGAAACCTAACATGAAAACGGTTACTGCAAAGGAACGGTTTAACCTAGAAGAACGAAATTTGGTGAGCCAAGTGTGGTTGGTGTACTTATCATTACCTGCCAGTATCATCAAGATTGGGTGAAAAAATGTTTGCTGAGATTTCAGGAAACTCGTCGTTTTTGGGGAAGCTTGGCAACCCCTTTCAATGAAAGTGATTTTCGTCAGTCTCTGCTTGGGGCTACTTCAATAGAACACAAACCATAGCGATAGAACTTGGAACTACATTATTGTGCCAAGTTTCAAAGAGCTAGCACAAACCGTGTTTGATTTAGAGTTCCAACTACATGTATCCATATAGGAGAAAACAGAGTGAAACCTAAACATGAAAACGGTTACTGCAAAAGAACGATTTAATCTAGAAGAACGAAATTTGGTGAGCCAATTGGGATTGGTGTACTGATCATTACCTGAAAGTATCATCAAGATTGGGTGAAAAACGTTTGCTGAGATTTCAGGAAACTCATAGTTTTGTGGAAGCTTGGCAACCCCTTTCAATGAAAGGGATTTTCGTCAGTCTCTGCTTGGGGCTACTTCAATAGGACACGAACCATAGCGATAGAACGTGGAACTACATTATTGTGCCATGTTTCAAAGAGCTAGCACAAACCGTGTTTGATTTAGAGTTCCAACTACATGTATCCATATAGGAGAAAACAGAGTGAAACCTAAACATGAAAACGGTTACTGCAAAAGAACGGTTTAACCTAGAAGAACGAAATTTGGTGAGCCAAGTGTGGTTGGTGTACTTATCATTACCTGCCAGTATCATCAAGATTGGGTGAAAAAATGTTTGCTGAGATTTCAGGAAACTCGTAGTTTTTGGGAAGCTTGGCAACCCCTTTCAATGAAAGTGATTTTCGTCAGTCTCTGCTTGGGGCTACTTCAATAGAACACGAACCATAGCGACAGAACTTGGAACTACATTACTGTGCCAAGTTTCAAAGAGCTAGCACAAACCGTGTTTGATTTAGAGTTCCAACTACATGTATCCATATAGGAGAAAACAGAGTGAAACCTAAACATGAAAACGGTTACTGCAAAAGAACGATTTAATCTAGAAGAACGAAATTTGGTGAGCCAAGTGGGATTGGTGTACTGATCATTACCTGAAAGTATCATCAAGATTGGGTGAAAAAATGTTTCCTGAGATTTCAGGAAACTCATAGTTTTGTGGAAGCTTGGCAACCCCTTTCAATGAAAGGGATTCTCGTCAGTCTCTGCTTGGGGCTACTTCAATAGGACACGAACCATAGCGATAGAACGTGGAACTACATTATTGTGCCATGTTTCAAAGAGCTAGCACAAACCGTGTTTGATTTAGAGTTCCAACTACATGTATCCATATAGGAGAAAACAGAGTGAAACCTAAACATGAAAACGGTTACTGCAAAAGAACGGTTTAACCTAGAAGAACGAAATTTGGTGAGCCAAGTGGGATTGGTGTACTGATCATTACCTGAAAGTATCATCAAGATTGGGTGAAAAAACGTTTGCTGAGATTTCAGGAAACTCATAGTTTTGTGGAAGCTTGGCAACCCCTTTCAATGAAAGGGATTCTCGTCAGTCTCTGCTTGGTGCTACTTCAATAGGACACGAACCATAGCGATAGAACGTGGAACTACATTATTGTGCCATGTTTCAAAGAGCTAGCACAAACCGTGTTTGATTTAGAGTTCCAACTACATGTATCCATATAGGAGAAAACAGAGTGAAACCTAAACATGAAAACGGTTACTGCAAAGGAACGGTTTAACCTAGAAGAACGAAATTTGGTGAGCCAAGTGTGGTTGGTGTACTTATCATTACCTGCCAGTATCATCAAGATTGGGTGAAAAAATGTTTGCTGAGATTTCAGGAAACTCGTAGTTTTTGGGAAGCTTGGCAACCCCTTTCAATGAAAGTGATTTTCGTCAGTCTCTGCTTGGGGCTACTTCAATAGAACACAAACCATAGCGATAGAACTTGCAACTACATTATTGTGCCAAGTTTCAAAGAGCTAGCACAAACCGTGTTTGATTTAGAGTTCCAACTACATGTATCCATATAGGAGAAAACAGAGTGAAACCTAAACATGAAAACGGTTACTGCAAAAGAACGATTTAATCTAGAAGAACGAAATTTGGTGAGCCAAGTGGGATTGGTGTACTTATCATTACCTGCCAGAATCATCAAGATTGGGTGAAAAAACGTTTGCTGAGATTTCAGGAAACTCGTAGTTTTGTGGAAGCTTGGCAACCCCTTTCAATGAAAGTGATTCTCGTCAGTCTCTGTTTGGGGCTACTTCAATAGGACACGAACCATACTGATAGAACGTGGAACTTCATTATTGTGCCATGTTTCAAAGAGCTAGCACAAACCGTGTTTGATTTAGTGTTCCAACTACATGTATCCATATAGGAGAAAACAGAGTGAAACCTAAACATGAAAACGGTTACTGCAAAAGAACGATTTAATCTAGAAGAACGAAATTTGGTGAGCCAAGTGGGATTGGTGTACTGATCATTACCTGAAAGTATCATCAAGATTGGGTGAAAAAACGTTTGCTGAGATTTCAGGAAACTCATAGTTTTGTGGAAGCTTGGCAACCCCTTTCAATGAAAGGGATTCTCGTCAGTCTCTGCTTTCGCCTACTTCAATAGGACACAAACCATAGCGAAAGAACGTGGAACTACATTATTGTGCCATGTTTCAAAGAGCTAGCACAAACCGTGTTTGATTTAGAGTTCCAACTACATGTATCCATATAGGAGAAAACAGAGTGAAACCTAAACATGAAAACGGTTACTGCAAAGGAACGGTTTAACCTAGAAGAACGAAATTTGGTGAGCCAAGTGTGGTTGGTGTACTTATCATTACCTGCCAGAATCATCAAGATTGGGTGAAAAAATGTTTGCTGAGATTTCAGGAAATTCGTAGTTTTTGGGAAGCTTGGCAACCCCTTTCAATGAAAGTGATTTTCGTCAGTCTCTGCTTGGGGCTACTTCAATAGGACACGAACCATAGCGATAGAACGTGGAACTACATTATTGTGCCATGTTTCAAAGAGCTAGCACAAACCGTGTTTGATTTAGAGTTCCAACTACATGTATCCATATAGGAGAAAACAGAGTGAAACCTAAACATGAAAACGGTTACTGCAAAAGAACGATTTAATCTAGAAGAACGAAATTTGGTGAGCCAAGTTGGGATTGGTGTACTGATCATTACCTGAAAGTATCATCAAGATTGGGTGAAAAAACGTTTGCTGAGATTTCAGGAAACTCGTAGTTTGTGGAAGCTTGGCAACCCCTTTCAATGAAAGTGATTCTCGTCAGTCTCTGCTTGGGGCTAATTCAATAGGACACGAACCATAGTGATAGAACATGGAACTACAATATTGTGCCATGTTTCAAAGAGCTAGCACAAACCGTGTTTGATTTAGAGTTCCAACTACATGTATCCATATAGGAGAAAACAGAGTGAAACCTAAACATGAAAACGGTTACTGCAAAAGAATGATTTAATCTAGAAGAACGAAATTTGGTGAGCCAAGTGGGATTGGTGTACTGATCATTACCTGAAAGTATCATCAATATTGGGTGAAAAAACGTTTGCTGAGATTTCAGGAAACTCGTAGTTTTGTGGAAGCTTGGCAACCCCTTTCAATGAAAGTGATTCTCGTCAGTCTCTGCTTGGGGCTACTTCAATAGGACACGAACCATAGTGATAGAACGTGGAACTACATTATTGTGCCATGTTTCAAAGAGCTAGCACAAACCGTGTTTGATTTAGAGTTCCAACTACATGTATCCATATAGGAGAAAACAGAGTGAAACCTAAACATGAAAACGGTTACTGCAAAGGAACGGTTTAACCTAGAAGAACGAAATTTGGTGAGCCAAGTGTGGTTGGTGTACTTATCATTACCTGCCAGTATCATCAATATTGGGTGAAAAAATGTTTGCTGAGATTTCAGGAAACTCGTAGTTTTTGGGAAGCTTGGCAACCCCTTTCAATGAAAGTGATTTTCGTCAGTCTCTGCTTGGGGCTACTTCAATAGAACACAAACCATAGCGATAGAACTTGGAACTACATTATTGTGCCAAGTTTCAATGAGCTAGCACAAACCGTGTTTGATTTAGAGTTCCAACTACATGTATCCATATAGGAGAAAACAGAGTGAAACCTAAACATGAAAACGGTTACTGCAAAAGAACGATTTAATCTAGAAGAACGAAATTTGGTGAGCCAAGTGGGATTGGTGTACTGATCATTACCTGAAAGTATCATCAAGATTGGGTGAAAAAACGTTTGCTGAGATTTCAGGAAACTCCTAGTTTTGTGGAAGCTTGGCAACCCCTTTCAATGAAAGGGATTCTCGTCAGTCTCTGCTTGGGGCTACTTCAATAGGACACGAACCATAGCGATAGAACGTGGAACTACATTATCGTGACAAGTTTCAAAGAGCTAGCACAAACCGTGTTTGATTTAGAGTTCCAACTACATGTATCCATATAGGAGAAAACAGAGTGAAACCTAAACATGAAAACGGTTACTGCAAAGGAACGGTTTAACCTAGAAGAACGAAATTTGGTGAGCCAAGTGTGGTTGGTGTACTTATCATTACCTGCCAGTATCATCAAGATTGGGTGAAAAAATGTTTGCTGAGATTTCAGGAAACTCGTAGTTTTGTGGAAGCTTGGCAACCCCTTTCAATGAAAGTGATTCTCGTCAGTCTCTGCTTGGGGCTAATTCAATAGGACACGAACCATAGTGATAGAACGTGGAACTACATTATTGTGCCATGTTTCAAAGAGCTAGCACAAACCGTGTTTGATTTAGAGTTCCAACTACATGTATCCATATAGGAGCAAACAGAGTGAAACCTAAACATGAAAACGGTTACTGCAAAAGAACGATTTAATCTAGAAGAACGAAATTTGGTGAGCCAAGTGGGATTGGTGTACTGATCATTACCTGAAAGTATCATCAATATTGGGTGAAAAAACATTTGCTGAGATTTCAGGAAACTCGTAGTTTTGTGGAAGCTTGGCAACCCCTTTCAATGAAAGTGATTCTCGTCAGTCTCTGCTTGGGGCTACTTCAATAGGACACGAACCATAGTGATAGAACGTGGAACTACATTATTGTGCCATGTTTCAAAGAGCTAGCACAAACCGTGTTTGATTTAGAGTTCCAACTACATGTATCCATATAGGAGAAAACAGAGTGAAACCTAAACATGAAAACTGTTACTGCAAAGGAACGGTTTAACCTAGAAGAACGAAATTAGGTGAGCCAAGTGTGGTTGGTGTACTTATCATTACCTGCCAGTATCATCAAGATTGGGTGAAAAAATGTTTGCTGAGATTTCAGGAAACTCGTAGTTTTTGGGAAGCTTGGCAACCCCTTTCAATGAAATTGATTTTCGTCAGTCTCTGCTTGGGGCTACTTCAATAGAACACAACCATAGCGATAGAACTTGGAACTACATTATTGTGCCAAGTTTCAAAGAGCTAGCACAAACCGTGTTTGATTTAGAGTTCCAACTACATGTATCCATATAGGAAAAAACAGAGTGAAACCTAAACATGAAAACGGTTACTGCAAAAGAACGATTTTATCTAGAAGAATGAAATTTGGTGAGCTAAGTGGGATTGGTGTACTGATCATTACCTGAAAGTATCATCAAGATTGGGTGAAAAACGTTTGCTGAGATTTCAGGAAACTCGTAGTTTTGTGGAAGCTTGGCAACCCCTTTCAATGAAAGTGATTCTCGTCAGTCTCTGCTTGGGGCTAATTCAATAGGACACGAACCATAGTGATAGAACATGGAACTACAGTATTGTGCCATGTTTCAAAGAGCTAGGCACAAACCGTGTTTGATTTAGAGTTCCAACTACATGTATCCATATAGGAGAAAACAGAGTGAAACCTAAACATGAAAACGGTTACTGCAAAAGAATGATTTAATCTAGAAGAACGAAATTTGGTGAGCCAAGTGGGATTGGTGTACTGATCATTACCTGAAAGTATCATCAATATTGGGTGAAAAAACGTTTGCTGAGATTTCAGGAAACTCGTAGTTTTGTGGAAGCTTGGCAACCCCTTTCAATGAAAGTGATTCTCGTCAGTCTCTGCTTGGGGCTACTTCAATAGGACACGAACCATAGTGATAGAACGTGGAACTACATTATTGTGCCATGTTTCAAAGAGCTAGCACAAACCGTGTTTGATTTAGAGTTCCAACTACATGTATCCATATAGGAGAAAACAGAGTGAAACCTAAACATGAAAACTGTTACTGCAAAGGAACGGTTTAACCTAGAAGAACGAAATTTGGTGAGCCAAGTGTGGTTGGTGTACTTATCATTACCTGCCCAGTATCATCAATATTGGGTGAAAAATGTTTGCTGAGATTTCAGGAAACTCGTAGTTTTTGGGAAGCTTGGCAACCCCTTTCAATGAAAGTGATTTTCGTCAGTCTCTGCTTGGGGCTACTTCAATAGAACACAAACCATAGCGATAGAACTTGGAACTACATTATTGTGCCAAGTTTCAAAGAGCTAGCACAAACCGTGTTTGATTTAGAGTTCCAACTACATGTATCCATATAGGAGAAAACAGAGTGAAACCTAAACATGAAAACGGTTACTGCAAAAGAACGATTTTATCTAGAAGAACGAAATTTGGTGAGCCAAGTGGGATTGGTGTACTGATCATTACCTGAAAGTATCATCAAGATTGGGTGAAAAAACGTTTGCTGAGATTTCAGGAAACTCGTAGTTTTGTGGAAGCTTGGCAACCCCATTCAATGAAAGAGATTCTCGTCAGTCTCTGCTTGGGGATACTTCAATAGGACACGAACCATAGCGATAGAACGTGTAACTATATTATTGTGCCATGTTTCAAGAGCTAGCACAAACCGTGTTTGATTTAGAGTTCCAAATACATGTATCCATATAGGAGAAAACAGAGTGAAACCTAAACATGAAAACGGTTACTGCAAAGGAATGGTTTAACCAAGAAGAACGAAATTTGGTGAGCCATGTGTGGTTGGTGTACTTATCATTACCTGCCAGTATCATCAAGATTGGGTGAAAAAATGTTTGCTGAGATTTCAGGAAACTCGTAGTTTTTGGGAAGCTTGGCAACCCCTTTCAATGAAAGTGATTTTCGTCAGTCTCTGCTTGGGGCTACTTCAATAGAACACAAAACCATAGCGATAGAATTTGGAACTACATTATTGTGCCAAGTTTCAATGAGCTAGCACAAACCGTGTTTGATTTAGAGTTCCAACTACATGTATCCATATAGGAGAAAACAGAGTGAAACCTAAACATGAAAACGGTTACTGCAAAAGAACGATTTAATCTAGAAGAACGAAATTTGGTGAGCCAAGTGGGATGGTGTACTGATCATTACCTGAAAGTATCATCAAGATTGGGTGAAAAAACGTTTGCTGAGATTTCAGGAAACTCCTAGTTTTGTGGAAGCTTGGCAACCCCTTTCAATGAAAGGGATTCTCGTCAGTCTCTGCTTGGGGCTACTTTCAATAGGACACGAACCATAGCGATAGAACGTGGAACTACATTATCGTGACAAGTTTCAAAGAGCTAGCACAAACCGTGTTTGATTTAGAGTTCCAACTACATGTATCCATATAGGAGAAAACAGAGTGAAACCTAAACATGAAAACGGTTACTGCAAAGGAACGGTTTAACCTAGAAGAACGAAATTTGGTGAGCCAAGTGTGGTTGGTGTACTTATCATTACCTGCCAGTATCATCAAGATTGGGTGAAAAAATGTTTGCTGAGATTTCAGGAAACTCGTAGTTTTGTGGAAGCTTGGCAACCCTTTCAATGAAAGTGATTCTCGTCAGTCTCTGCTTGGGCTAATTCAATAGGACACGAACCATAGTGATAGAACGTGGAACTACATTATTGTGCCATGTTTCAAAGAGCTAGCACAAACCGTGTTTGATTTAGAGTTCCAACTACATGTATCCATATAGGAGCAAACAGAGTGAAACCTAAACATGAAAACGGTTACTGCAAAAGAACGATTTAATCTAGAAGAACGAAATTTGGTGAGCCAAGTGGGATTGGTGTACTGATCATTACCTGAAAGTATCATCAATATTGGGTGAAAAAACATTTGCTGAGATTTCAGGAAACTCGTAGTTTTGTGGAAGCTTGGCAACCCCTTTCAATGAAAGTGATTCTCGTCAGTCTCTGCTTGGGGCTACTTCAATAGGACACGAACCATAGTGATAGAACGTGGAACTACATTATTGTGCCATGTTTCAAAGAGCTAGCACAAACCGTGTTTGATTTAGAGTTCCAACTACATGTATCCATATAGGAGAAAACAGAGTGAAACCTAAACATGAAAACTGTTACTGCAAAGGAACGGTTTAACCTAGAAAGAACGAAATTAGGTGAGCCAAGTGTGGTTGGTGTACTTATCATTACCTGCCAGTATCATCAAGATTGGGTGAAAAAATGTTTGCTGAGATTTCAGGAAACTCGTAGTTTTTGGGAAGCTTGGCAACCCCTTTCAATGAAATTGATTTTTCGTCAGTCTCTGCTTGGGGCTACTTCAATAGAACACAAACCATAGTGATAGAACTTGGAACTACATTATTGTGCCAAGTTTCAAAGAGCTAGCACAAACGTGTTTGATTTAGAGTTCCAACTACATGTATCCATATAGGAAAAAACAGAGTGAAACCTAAACATGAAAACGGTTACTGCAAAAGAACGATTTTATCTAGAAGAATGAAATTTGGTGAGCTAAGTGGGATTGGTGTACTGATCATTACCTGAAAGTATCATCAAGATTGGGTGAAAAAACGTTTGCTGAGATTTCAGGAAACTCGTAGTTTTGTGGAAGCTTGGCAACCCCTTTCAATGAAAGTGATTCTCGTCAGTCTCTGCTTGGGGCTAATTCAATAGGACACGAACCATAGTGATAGAACGTGGAACTACATTATTGTGCCATGTTTCAAAGAGCTAGCACAAACCGTGTTTGATTTAGAGTTCCAACTACATGTATCCATATAGGAGAAAACAGAGTGAAACCTAAACATGAAAACGGTTACTGCAAAAGAACGATTTCATCTAGAAGAACGAAATTTGGTGAGCCAAGTGGGATTGGTGTACTGATCATTACCTGAAAGTATCATCAAGATTGGGTGAAAAAACGTTTGCTGAGATTTCAGGAAACTCCTAGTTTTGTGGAAGCTTGGCAACCCCTTTCAATGAAAGGGATTCTCGTCAGTCTCTGCTTGGGGCTACTTCAATAGGACACGAACCATAGCGATAGAACGTGGAACTACATTATCGTGCCAAGTTTCAAAGAGCTAGCACAAACCGTGTTTGATTTAGAGTTCCAACTACATGTATCCATATAGGAGAAAATAGAGTGAAACCTAAACATGAAAACGGTTACTGCAAAGGAACGGTTTAACCTAGAAGAACGAAATTTGGTGAGCCAAGTGTGGTTGGTGTACTTATCATTACCTGCCAGTATCATCAAGATTGGGTGAAAAAATGTTTGCTGAGATTTCAGGAAACTCGTAGTTTTTTGGAAGCTTGGCAACCACTTCAATGAAAGTGATTTTCGTCAGTCTCTGCTTGGGGCTACTTCAATAGAACACAAAACATAGCGATAGAACTTGGAACTACATTATTGTGCCAAGTTTCAAAGAGCTAGCACAAACCGTGTTTGATTTAGAGTTCCAACTACATGTATCCATATAGGAGAAAACAGAGTGAAACCTAAACATGAAAACGGTTACTGCAAAAGAACGATTTTATCTAGAAGAACGAAATTTGGTGAGCCAAGTGGGATTGGTGTACTGATCATTACCTGAAAGTATCATCAAGGATTGGGTGAAAAACGTTTGCTGAGATTTCAGGAAACTCGTAGTTTTGTGGAAGCTTGGCAACCCCTTTCAATGAAAGTGATTCTCGTCAGTCTCTGCTTGGGCTAATTCAATAGGACACGAACCATAGTGATAGAACGTGGAACTACATTATTGTGCCATGTTTCAAAGAGCTAGCACAAACCGTGTTTGATTTAGAGTTCCAACTACATGTATCCATATAGGAGAAAACAGAGTGAAACCTAAACATGAAAACGGTTACTGCAAAAGAACGATTTAATCTAGAAGAACGAAATTTGGTGAGCCAAGTGGGATTGGTGTACTGATCATTACCTGAAAGTATCATCAAGATTGGGTGAAAAAACGTTTGCTGAGATTTCAGGAAACTCCTAGTTTTGTGGAAGCTTGGCAACCCCTTTCAATGAAAGGGATTCTCGTCTGTCTCTGCTTGGGGCTACTTCAATAGGACAGGAACCATAGCGATAGAACGTGGAACTACATTATCGTGCCAAGTTTCAAAGAGCTAGCACAAACCGTGTTTGATTTAGAGTTCCAACTACATGTATCCATATAGGAGAAAATAGAGTGAAACCTAAACATGAAAACGGTTACTGCAAAGGAACGGTTTAACCTAGAAGAACGAAATTTGGTGAGCCAAGTGTGGTTGGTGTACTTATCATTACCTGCCAGTATCATCAAGATTGGGTGAAAAAAATGTTTGCTGAGATTTCAGGAAACTCGTAGTTTTTGGGAAGCTTGGCAACCCCTTTCAATGAAAGTGATTTTCGTCAGTCTCTGCTTGGGGCTACTTCAATAGAAACACAAACCATAGCGATAGAACTTGGAACTACATTATTGTGCCAAGTTTCAAAGAGCTAGCACAAACCGTGTTTGATTTAGAGTTCCAACTACATGTATCCATATAGGAGAAAACAGAGTGAAACCTAAACATGAAAACGGTTACTGCAAAAGAACGATTTAATCTAGAAGAACGAAATTTGGTCAGCCAAGTGGGATTGGTGTACTGATCATTACCTGAAAGTATCATCAATATTGGGTGAAAAAACGTTTGCTGAGATTTCAGGAAACTCGTAGTTTTGTGGAAGCTTGGCAACCCCTTTCAATGAAAGTGATTCTCGTCAGTCTCTGCTTGGGGCAACTTCAATAGGACACGAACCATAGTGATAGAACGTGGAACTACATTATTGTGACAAGTTTCAAAGAGCTAGCACAAACCGTGTTTGATTTAGAGTTCCAACTACATGTATCCATATAGGAGAAAACAGAGTGAAACCTAAACATGAAAACGGTTACTGCAAAGGAACGGTTTAACCTAGAAGAACGAAATTTGGTGAGCCAAGTGTGGTTGGTGTACTTATCATTACCTGCCAGTATCATCAATATTGGGTGAAAAAAGTTTGCTGAAATTTCAGGAAACTCGTAGTTTTTGGGAAGCTTGGCAACCCCTTTCAATGAAAGTGATTTTCATCAGTCTCTGCTTGGGGCTACTTCAATAGAACACAAACCATAGCGATAGAACTTGGAACTACATTATTGTGCCAAGTTTCAAAGAGCTAGCACAAACCGTGTTTGATTTAGAGTTCCAACTACATGTATCCATATAGGAGAAAACCAGAGTGAAACCTAAACATGAAAACGGTTACTGCAAAAGAACGATTTTATCTAGAAGAACGAAATTTGGTGAGCCAAGTGGGATTGGTGTACTGATCATTACCTGAAAGTATCATCAAGATTGGGTGAAAAAACGTTTGCTGAGATTTCAGGAAACTCGTAGTTTTGTGGATGCTTGGCAACCCCATTCAATGAAAGAGATTCTCGTCAGTCTCTGCTTGGGGATACTTCAATAGGACACGAACCATAGCGATAGAACGTGGAACTATATTATTGTGCCATGTTTCAAAGAGCTAGCACAAACCGTGTTTGATTTAGAGTTCCAACTACATGTATCCATATAGGAGAAAACAGAGTGAAACCTAAACATGAAAACGGTTACTGCAAAGGAACGGTTTAACCAAGAAGAACGAAATTTGGTGAGCCATGTGTGGTTGGTGTACTTATCATTACCTGCCAGTATCATCAAGATTGGGTGAAAAAATGTTTGCTGAGATTTCAGGAAACTCGTAGTTTTTGGGAAGCTTGGCAACCCCTTTCAATGAAAGTGATTTTCGTCAGTCTCTGCTTGGGGCTACTTCAATAGAACACAAACCATAGCGATAGAACTTGGAACTACATTATTGTGCCAAGTTTCAATGAGCTAGCACAAACCGTGTTTGATTTAGAGTTCCAACTACATGTATCCATATAGGGGAAAACAGAGTGAAACCTAAACATGAAAACGGTTACTGCAAAAGAACGATTTAATCTAGAAGAACGAAATTTGGTGAGCCAAGTGGGATTGGTGTACTGATCATTACCTGAAAGTATCATCAAGATTGGGTGAAAAAACGTTTGCTGAGATTTCAGGAAACTCCTAGTTTTGTGGAAGCATGGCAACCCCTTTCAATGAAAGGGATTCTCGTCAGTCTCTGCTTGGGGCTACTTCAATAGGACACGAACCATAGCGATAGAACGTGGAACTACATTATCGTGACAAGTTTCAAAGAGCTAGCACAAACCGTGTTTGATTTAGAGTTCCAACTACATGTATCCATATAGGAGAAAACAGAGTGAAACCTAAACATGAAAACGGTTACTGCAAAGGAACGGTTTAACCTAGAAGAACGAAATTTGGTGAGCCAAGTGGGATTGGTGTTACTGATCATTACCTGAAAGTATCATCAATATTGGGTGAAAAAACGTTTGCTGAGATTTCAGGAAACTCGTAGTTTTGTGGAAGCTTGGCAACCCCCTTTCAATGAAAGTGATTCTCGTCAGTCTCTGCTTGGGGCTACTTCAATAGGACACGAACCATAGTGATAGAACGTGGAACTACATTATTGTGCCATGTTTCAAAGAGCTAGCACAAACCGTGTTTGATTTAGAGTTCCAACTACATGTATCCATATAGGAGAAAACAGAGTGAAACCTAAACATGAAAACTGTTACTGCAAAGGAACGGTTTTACCTAGAAGAACGAAATTAGGTGAGCCAAGTGTGGTTGGTGTACTTATCATTACCTGCCAGTATCATCAAGATTGGGTGAAAAAATGTTTGCTGAGATTTCAGGAAACTCGTAGTTTTTTGGGAAGCTTGGCAACCCCTTTCAATGAAATTGATTTTCGTCAGTCTCTGCTTGGAGCTACTTCAATAGAACACAAACCATAGCGATAGAACTTGGAACTACATTATTGTGCCAAGTTTCAAAGAGCTAGCACAAACCGTGTTTGATTTAGAGTTCCAACTACATGTATCCATATAGGAGAAAACAGAGTGAAACCTAAACATGAAAACTGTTACTGCAAAAGGAACGGTTTAACCTAGAAGAACGAAATTAGGTGAGCCAAGTGTGGTTGGTGTACTTATCATTACCTGCCAGTATCATCAAGATTGGGTGAAAAAATGTTTGCTGAGATTTCAGGAAACTCGTAGTTTTTGGGAAGCTTGGCAACCCCTTTCAATGAAATTGATTTTCGTCAGTCTCTGCTTGGGGCTACTTCAATAGAACACAAACCATAGCGATAGAACTTGGAACTACATTATTGTGCCAAGTTTCAAAGAGCTAGCACAAACCGTGTTTGATTTAGAGTTCCAACTACATGTATCCATATAGGAGAAAACAGAGTGAAACCTAAACATGAAAACGTTACTGCAAAAGAACGATTTTATCTAGAAGAATGAAATTTGGTGAGCTAAGTGGGATTGGTGTACTGATCATTACCTGAAAGTATCATCAAGATTGGGTGAAAAAACGTTTGCTGAGATTTCAGGAAACTCGTAGATTTGTGGAAGCTTGGCAACCCCTTTCAATGAAAGTGATTCTCGTCAGTCTCTGCTTGGGGCTAATTCAATAGGACACGAACCATAGTGATAGAACGTGGAACTACATTATTGTGCCATGTTTCAAAGAGCTAGCACAAACCGTGTTTGATTTAGAGTTCCAACTACATGTATCCATATAGGAGAAAACAGAGTGAAACCTAAACATGAAAACGGTTACTGCAAAAGAACGATTTAATCTAGAAGAACGAAATTTGGTGAGCCAAGTGGGATTGGTGTACTGATCATTACCTGAAAGTATCATCAAGATTGGGTGAAAAAACGTTTGCTGAGATTTCAGGAAACTCCTAGTTTTGTGGAAGCTTGGCAACCCCTTTCAATGAAAGGGATTCTCGTCAGTCTCTGCTTGGGGCTACTTCAATAGGACACGAACCATAGCGATAGAACGTGGAACTACATTATCGTGCCAAGTTTCAAAGAGCTACCACAAACCGTGTTTGATTTAGAGTTCCAACTACATGTATCCATATAGGAGAAAATAGAGTGAAACCTAAACATGAACACGGTTACTGCAAAGGAACGGTTTAACCTAGAAGAACGAAATTTGGTGAGCCAAGTGTGGTTGGTGTACTTATCATTACCTGCCAGTATCATCAAGATTGGGTGAAAAAATGTTTGCTGAGATTTCAGGAAACTCGTAGTTTTTGGGAAGCTTGGCAACCCCTTTCAATGAAAGTGATTTTCGTCAGTCTCTGCTTGGGGCTACTTCAATAGAACACAAACCATAGCGATAGAACTTGGAACTACATTATTGTGCCAAGTTTCAAAGAGCTAGCACAAACCGTGTTTGATTTAGAGTTCCAACTACATGTATCCGTATAGGAGAAAACAGAGTGAAACCTAAACATGAAAAACGGTTACTGCAAAAGAACGATTTAATCTAGAAGAACGAAATTTGGTAAGCCTAGTGGGATTGGTGTACTGATCATTACCTGAAAGTATCATCAAGATTGGGTGAGAAAACGTTGCTGAGATTTCAGGAAACTCGTAGTTTCGTGGAAGCTTGGCAACCCCTTTCAATGAAAGTGATTCTCGTCAGTCTCTGCTTGGGGCTAATTCAATAGGACACGAACCATAGTGATAGAACGTGGAACTACATTATTGTGCCATGTTTCAAAGAGCTAGCACAAACCGTGTTTGATTTAGAGTTCCAACTACATGTATCCATATAGGAGAAAACAGAGTGAAACCTAAACATGAAAACTGTTACTGCAAAGGAACGGTTTAACCTAGAAGAACGAAATTTGGTGAGCCAAGTGTGGTTGGTGTACTTATCATGACCTGCCAGTATCATCAAGATTGGGTGAAAAAATGTTTGCTGAGATTTCAGGAAACTCGTAGTTTTTGGGAAGCTTGGCAACCCCTTTCAATGAAAGTGATTTTCGTCAGTCTCTGCTTGGGGCTACTTCAATAGAACACAAACCATAGCGATAGAACTTGGAACTACATTATTGTGCCAAGTTTCAAAGAGCTAGCACAAACCGTGTTTGATTTAGAGTTCCAACTACATGTATCCATATAGGAGAAAACAGAGTGAAACCTAAACATGAAAAGGGTTACTGCAAAGGAACGGTTTAACCTAGAAGAACGAAATTTGGTGAGCCAAGTGTGGTTGGTGTACTTATCATTACCTGCCAGTATCATCAACATTGGGTGAAAAAATGTTTGCTGAGATTTCAGGAAACTCGTAGTTTTTGGGAAGCTTGGCAACCCCTTTCAATGAAAGGGATTTTCGTCAGTCTCTGCTTGGGGCTACTTCAATAGAACACAAACCATAGCGATAGAACTTGGAACTACATTATTGTGCCAAGTTTCAAAGAGCTAGCACAAACCGTGTTTGATTTAGAGTTCCAACTACATGTATCCATATAGGAGAAAACAGAGTGAAACCTAAACATGAAAACAGTTACTGCAAAGGAACGGTTTAACCTAGAAGAACGAAATTTGGTGAGCCAAGTGTGGTTGGTGTACTTATCATTACCTGAAAGTATCATCAAGATTGGGTGAAAAAACGTTTGCTGAGATTTCAGGAAACTCGTAGTTTTGGGAAGCTTTGCAAACCCTTTCAATGAAAGTGATTTTCGTCAGTCTCTGCTTGGGGCTACTTCAATAGAACACAAACCATAGCGATAGAACTTGGAACTACATTATTGTGCCAAGTTTCAAAGAGCTAGCACAAACCGTGTTTGATTTAGAGTTCCAACTACATGTATCCATATAGGAGAAAACAGAGTGAAACCTAAACATGAAAACGGTTACTGCAAAGGAACGGTTTAACCTAGAAGAACGAAATTTGGTGAGCCAAGTGTGGTTGGTGTACTTATCATTACCTGCCAGTATCATCAAGATTGGGTGAAAAAATGTTTGCTGAGATTTCAGGAAACTCGTAGTTTTTGGGAAGCTTGGCAACCCCTTTCAATGAAAGTGATTTTCGTCAGTCTCTGCTTGGGGCTACTTCAATAGAACACAAACCATAGCGATAGAACTTGGAACTACATTATTGTGCCAAGTTTCAAAGAGCTAGCACAAACCGTGTTTGATTTAGAGTTCCAACTACATGTATCCATATAGGAGAAAATAGAGTGAAACCTAAACATGAAAACGGTTACTGCAAAGGAACGGTTTAACCTAGAAGAACGAAATTTGGTGAGCCAAGTGTGGTTGGTGTACTTATCATTACCTGCCAGTATCATCAAGATTGGGTGAAAAATGTTTGCTGAGACTTCAGGAAACTCGTAGTTTTTGGGAAGCTTGGCAACCCCTTTCAATGAAAGTGATTTTCGTCAGTCTCTGCTTGGGGCTACTTCAATAGAACACAAACCATAGTGATAGAACTTGGAACTACATTATTGTGCCAAGTTTCAAAGAGCTAGCACAAACCGTGTTTGATTTAGAGTTCCAACTACATGTATCCATATAGGAGAAAACAGAGTGAAACCTAAACATGAAAACGGTTACTGCAAAGGAACGGTTTAACCTAGAAGAACGAAATTTGGTGAGCCAAGTGTGGTTGGTGTACTTATCATTACCTGCCAGTATCATCAAGATTGGGTGAAAAAAAATGTTTGCTGAGATTTCAGGAAACTCGTAGTTTTTGGGAAGCTTGGCAACCCCTTTCAATGAAAGTGATTTTCGTCAGTCTCTGCTTGGGGCTACTTCAATAGAACACAAACCATAGCGATAGAACTTGGAACTACATTATTGTGCCAAGTTTCAAAGAGCTAGCACAAACCGTGTTTGATTTAGAGTTCCAACTACATGTATCCATATAGGAGAAAACAGAGTGAAACCTAAACATGAAAACGGTTACTGCAAAGGAACGTTTAACCTAGAAGAACGAAATTTGGTGAGCCAAGTGTGGTTGGTGTACTTATCATTACCTGCCAGTATCATCAAGATTGGGTGAAAAAATGTTTGCTGAGATTTCAGGAAACTCGTAGTTTTTGGGAAGCTTGGCAACCCCTTTCAATGAAAGTGATTTTCGTCAGTCTCTGCTTGGGGCTACTTCAATAGAAACACAAACCATAGTGATAGAACTTGGAACTACATTATTGTGCCAAGTTTCAAAGAGCTAGCACAAACCGTGTTTGATTTAGAGTTCCAACTACATTTATCCATATAGGAGAAAACAGAGTGAAACCTAAACATGAAAACGGTTACTGCAAAGGAACGGTTTAACCTAGAAGAACGAAATTTGGTGAGCCAAGTGTGGTTGGTGTACTTATCATTACCTGCCAATATCATGAAGATTGGGTGAAAAAATGTTTGCTGAGATTTCAGGAAACTCGTAGTTTTTGGGAAGCTTGGCAACCCCTTTCAATGAAAGTGATTTTCGTCAGTCTCTGCTTGGGGCTACTTCAATAGAACACAAACCATAGCGATAGAACTTGGAACTACATTATTGTGCCAAGTTTCAAAGAGCTAGCACAAACCGTGTTTGATTTAGAGTTCCAACTACATGTATCCATATAGGAGAAAACAGAGTGAAACCTAAACATGAAAACGGTTACTGCAAAGGAACGGTTTAACCTAGAAGAACGAAATTTGGTGAGCCAAGTGTGGTTGGTGTACTTATCATTACCTGCCAGTATCATCAAGATTGGGTGAAAAAATGTTTGCTGAGATTTCAGGAAACTCGTAGTTTTTGGGAAGCTTGGCAACCCCTTTCAATGAAAGTGATTTTCGTCAGTCTCTGCTTGGGGCTACTTCAATAGAACACAAACCATAGTGATAGAACTTGGAACTACATTATTGTGCCAAGTTTCAAAGAGCTAGCACAAACCGTGTTTGATTTAGAGTTCCAACTACATGTATCCATATAGGAGAAAACAGAGTGAAACCTAAACATGAAAACGGTTACTGCAAAGGAACAATTTAATCTAGAAGAACGAAATTTGGTGAGTCAAGTGGGATTGGTGTACTGATCATTACCTGAAAGTATCATCAAGATTGGGTGAAAAAACGTTTGCTGAGATTTCAGGAAACTCGTAGTTTTGTGGAAGCTTGGCAACCCCTTTCAATGAAAGTGATTTTCGTCAGTCTCTGCTTGGGGCTACTTCAATAGAACACAAACCATAGCGATAGAACTTCGAACTACATTATTGTGCCAAGTTTCAAAGAGCTAGCACAAACCGTGTTTGATTTAGAGTTCCAACTACATGTATCCATATAGGAGAAAACAGAGTGAAACCTAAACATGAAAACGGTTACTGCAAAGGAACGGTTTAACATAGAAGAACAAAATTTGGTGAGCCAAGTGGGATTGGTGTACTGATCATTACCTGAAAGTATCAAAGATTGGGTGAAAAAACTTTTGCTGAGATTTCAGGAAACTCGTAGTTTTGTGGAAGCTTGGCAACCCCTTTCATGAAAGTGATTCTCGTCAGTCTCTGCTTGGGGCTACTTCAATAGAACACAAACCATAGCGATAGAACTTGGAACTACATTATTGTGCCAAGTTTCAAAGAGCTAGCACAAACCGTGTTTGATTTAGAGTTCCAACTACATGTATCCATATAGGAGAAAACAGAGTGAAACCTAAACATGAAAACGGTTATTGCAAAAGAACGATTTAACGAAGAAGAACGAAATTTGGTGAGTCAAGTGGGATTGGTGTACTGATCATTACCTGCCAGTATCATCAAGATTGGGTGAAAAAATGTTTGCTGAGATTTCAGGAAACTCGTAGTTTTGGGGAAGCTTGGCAACCCCCTTCAATGAAAGTGATTCTCGTCAGTCTCTGCTTGGGGCTACTTCAATAGAACACAAACCATAGCGATAGAACTTGGAACTACATTATTGTGCCAAGTTTCAAAGAGCTAGCACAAACCGTGTTTGATTTAGAGTTCCAACTACATGTATCCATATAGGAGAAAACAGAGTGAAACCTAAACATGAAAACGGTTACTGCAAAGGAACGGTTTAACCTAGAAGAACGAAATTTGGTGAGCCAAGTGTGGTTGGTGTACTTATCATTACCTGCCAGTATCATCAAGATTGGGTGAAAAAATGTTTGCTGAGATTTCAGGAAACTCGTAGTTTTTGGGAAGCTTGGCAACCCCTTTCAATGAAAGTGATTTTCGTCAGTCTCTGCTTGGGGCTACTTCAATAGAACACAAACCATAGTGATAGAACTTGGAACTACATTATTGTGCCAAGTTTCAAAGAGCTAGCACAAACCGTGTTTGATTTAGAGTTCCAACTACATTTATCCATATAGGAGAAAACAGAGTGAAACCTAAACATGAAAACGGTTACTGCAAAGGAACGGTTTAACCTAGAAGAACGAAATTTGGTGAGCCAAGTGTGGTTGGTGTACTTATCATTACCTGCCAATATCATGAAGATTGGGTGAAAAAATGTTTGCTGAGATTTCAGGAAACTCGTAGTTTTTGGGAAGCTTGGCAACCCCTTTCAATGAAAGTGATTTTCGTCAGTCTCTGCTTGGGGCTACTTCAATAGAACACAAACCATAGCGATAGAACTTGGAACTACATTATTGTGCCAAGTTTCAAAGAGCTAGCACAAACCGTGTTTGATTTAGAGTTCCAACTACATGTATCCATATAGGAGAAAACAGAGTGAAACCTAAACATGAAAACGGTTACTGCAAAGGAACGGTTTAACCTAGAAGAACGAAATTTGGTGAGCCAAGTGTGGTTGGTGTACTTATCATTACCTGCCAGTATCATCAAGATTGGGTGAAAAAATGTTTGCTGAGATTTCAGGAAACTCGTAGTTTTTGGGAAGCTTGGCAACCCCTTTCAATGAAAGTGATTTTCGTCAGTCTCTGCTTGGGGCTACTTCAATAGAACACAAACCATAGTGATAGAACTTGGAACTACATTATTGTGCCAAGTTTCAAAGAGCTAGCACAAACCGTGTTTGATTTAGAGTTCCAACTACATGTATCCATATAGGAGAAAACAGAGTGAAACCTAAACATGAAAACGGTTACTGCAAAGGAACAATTTAATCTAGAAGAACGAAATTTGGTGAGTCAAGTGGGATTGGTGTACTGATCATTACCTGAAAGTATCATCAAGATTGGGTGAAAAAACGTTTGCTGAGATTTCAGGAAACTCGTAGTTTTGTGGAAGCTTGGCAACCCCTTTCAATGAAAGTGATTTTCGTCAGTCTCTGCTTGGGGCTACTTCAATAGAACACAAACCATAGCGATAGAACTTCGAACTACATTATTGTGCCAAGTTTCAAAGAGCTAGCACAAACCGTGTTTGATTTAGAGTTCCAACTACATGTATCCATATAGGAGAAAACAGAGTGAAACCTAAACATGAAAACGGTTACTGCAAAGGAACCGTTTAACATAGAAGAACAAAATTTGGTGAGCCAAGTGGGATTGGTGTACTGATCATTACCTGAAAGTATCAAAGATTGGGTGAAAAAACTTTTGCTGAGATTTCAGGAAACTCGTAGTTTTGTGGAAGCTTGGCAACCCCTTTCATGAAAGTGATTCTCGTCAGTCTCTGCTTGGGGCTACTTCAATAGAACACAAACCATAGCGATAGAACTTGGAACTACATTATTGTGCCAAGTTTCAAAGAGCTAGCACAAACCGTGTTTGATTTAGAGTTCCAACTACATGTATCCATATAGGAGAAAACAGAGTGAAACCTAAACATGAAAACGGTTATTGCAAAAGAACGATTTAACGAAGAAGAACGAAATTTGGTGAGTCAAGTGGGATTGGTGTACTGATCATTACCTGCCAGTATCATCAAGATTGGGTGAAAAAATGTTTGCTGAGATTTCAGGAAACTCGTAGTTTTGGGGAAGCTTGGCAACCCCCTTCAATGAAAGTGATTCTCGTCAGTCTCTGCTTGGGGCTACTTCAATAGAACACAAACCATAGCGATAGAACTTGGAACTACATTATTGTGCCAAGTTTCAAAGAGCTAGCACAAACCGTGTTTGATTTAGAGTTCCAACTACATGTATCCATATAGGAGAAAACAGAGTGAAACCTAAACATGAAAACGGTTACTGCAAAAGAACGATTTAATCTAGAAGAACGAAATATGGTGAGCCAAGTGAGATTGGTGTACTGATCATTACCTGAAAGTATCATCAAGATTGGGTGAAAAAACGTTTGCTGAGATTTCAGGAAACTCGTAGTTTTGTGGAAGCTTGGCAACCCCTTTCAATGAAAGTGATTCTCGTCAGTCTCTGCTTGGGGCTAATTCAATAGGACACGAACCATAGTGATAGAACGTGGAACTACATTATTGTGCCATGTTTCAAAGAGCTAGCACAAACCGTGTTTGATTTAGAGTTCCAACTACATGTATCCATATAGGAGAAAACAGAGTGAAACCTAAACATGAAAACGGTTACTGCAAAGGAACGGTTTAACCTAGAAGAACGAAATTTGGTGAGCCAAGTGTGGTTGGTGTACTTATCATTACCTGCCAGTATCATCAAGATTGGGTGAAAAAATATTTGCTGAGATTTCAGGAAACTCGTAGTTTTTGGGAAGCTTGGCAACCCCTTATAAAGAAAGTGATTTTCGTCAGTCTCTGCTTGGGGCTACTTCAATAGAACACAAACCATAGTGATAGAACTTGGAACTACATTATTGTGCCAAGTTTCAAAGAGCTAGCACAAACCGTGTTTGATTTAGTGTTCCAACTACATGTATCCATATAGGAGAAAACAGAGTGAAACCTAAAAATAAAAACGGTTACTGCAAAAGAACGATTTAATCTAGAAGAACGAAATTTGGTGAGTCAAGTGGGATTGGTGTACTGATCATTACCTGAAAGTATCATCAAGATTGGGTGAAAAAACGTTTGCTGAGATTTCAGGAAACTCGTAGTTTTGTGGAAGCTTGGCAACCCCTTTCAATGAAAATGATTCTCGTCAGTCTCTGCTTGGGGCTACTTCAATAGGACACAAACCATAGTGATAGAACGTGGAACTACATTATTGTGCCAAGTTTCAAAGAGCTAGCACAAACCGTGTTTGATTTAGAGTTCCAACTACATGTATCCATATAGGAGAAAACAGAGTGAAACCTAAACATGAAAACGGTTACTGCAAAGGAGCGGTTTAACCTAGAAGAACGAAATTTGGTGAGCCAAGTGTGGTTGGTGTACTTATCATTACCTGCCAGGATCATCAAGATTGGGTGAAAAAACGTTTGCTGAGAATTCAGGAAACTCGTAGTTTTTGGGAAGCTTTGCAAACCCTTTCAATGAAAGTGATTTTCGTCTGTCTCTGCTTGGGGCTACTTCAATAGAACACAAACCATAGCGATAGAACTTGGAACTACATTATTGTGCCAAGTTTCAAAGAGCTAGCACAAACCGTGTTTGATTTAGAGTTCCAACTACATGTATCCATATAGGAGAAAACAGAGTGAAACCTAAACATGAAAACGGTTACTGCAAAGGAACGGTTTAACCTAGAAGAACGAAATTTGGTGAGCCAAGTGTGGTTGGTGTACTTATCATTACCTGCCAGTATCATCAAGATTGGGTGAAAAAATGTTTGCTGAGATTTCAGGAAACTCGTAGTTTTGGGGAAGCTTGGCAACCCCTTTCAATGAAAGTGATTTTCGTCAGTCTCTGCTTGGGGCTACTTCAATAGAACACAAACCATAGTGATAGAACTTGGAACTACATTATTGTGCCAAGTTTCAAAGAGCTAGCACAAACCGTGTTTGATTTAGAGTACCAACTACATGTATCCATATAGGAGACAACAGAGTGAAACCTAAACATGAAAACGGTTACTGCAAAGGAACGGTTTAACCTAGAAGAACGAAATTTGGTGAGCCAAGTGTGGTTGGTGTACTTATCATTACCTGCCAGTATCATCAAGATTGGGTGAAAAAATGTTTGCTGAAATTTCAGGAAACTCGTAGTTTTTGGGAAGCTTGGCAACCCCTTTCAATGAAAGTGATTTTCGTCAGTCTCTGCTTGGGGCTACTTCAATAGAACACAAACCATAGCGATAGAACTTGGAACTACATTATTGTGCCAAGTTTCAAAGAACTAGCACAAACCGTGTTTGATTTAGCGTTCCAACTACATGTATCCATATAGGAGAAAACAGAGTGAAACCTAAACATGAAAACGGTTACTGCAAAGGAACGGTTTAACCTAGAAGAACGAAATTTGGTGAGCCAAGTGTGGTTGGTGTACTTATCATTACCTGCCAGTATCATCAAGATTGGGTGAAAAAATGTTTGCTGAGATTTCAGGAACTCGTAGTTTTTGGGAAGCTTGGCAACCCCTTTCAATGAAAGTGATTTTCGTCAGTCTCTGCTTGGGGCTACTTCAATAGAACACAAACCATAGCGATAGAACTTGGAACTACATTATTGTGCCAAGTTTCAAAGAGCTAGCACAAACCGTGTTTGATTTAGAGTTCCAACTACATGTATCCATATAGGAGAAAACAGAGTGAAACCTAAACATGAAAACGGTTACTGCAAAAGAACGATTTAATCTAGAAGAACGAAATTTGGTGAGCCAAGTGGGATTGGTGTACTGATCATTACCTGAAAGTATCATCAAGATTGGGTGAAAAAACGTTTGCTGAGATTTCAGGAAACTCGTAGTTTTGTGGAAGCTTGGCAACCCCTTTCAATGAAAGGGATTCTCGTCAGTCTCTGCTTGGGGCTAATTCAATAGGACACGAACCATAGTGATAGAATGTGGAACTACAGTATTGTGCCATGTTTCAAAGAGCTAGCACAAACCGTGTTTGATTTAGAGTTCCAACTACATGTATCCATATAGGAGAAAACAGAGTGAAACCTAAACATGAAAACGGTTACTGCAAAAGAACGATTTAATCTAGAAGAACGAAATTTGGTGAGCCAAGTGGGATTGGTGTACCTATCATTACCTGAAAGTATCATCAAGATTGGGTGAAAAAACGTTTGCTGAGATTTCAGGAAACTCCTAGTTTTGTGGAAGCTTGGCAACCCCTTTCAATGAAAGGGATTCTCGTCAGTCTCTGCTTGGGGCTACTTCAATAGGACACGAACCATAGTGATAGAACGTGGAACTACATTATTGTGCCATGTTTCAAAGAGCTAGCACAAACCGTGTTTGATTTAGAGTTCCAACTACATGTATCCATATAGGAGAAAACAGAGTGAAACCTAAACATGAAAACGGTTACTGCAAAGGAACGGTTTAACATAGAAGAACGAAATTTGGTGAGCCAAGTGTGGTTGGTGTACTTATCATTACCTGCCAGTATCATCAAGATTGGGTGAAAAAATGTTTGCTGAGATTTCAGGAAACTCGTAGTTTTTGGGAAGCTTGGCAACCCCTTTCAATGAAAGTGATTTTCGTCAGTCTCTGCTTGGGGCTACTTCAATAGAACACAAACCATAGCGATAGAACTTGGAACTACATTATTGTGCCAAGTTTCAAAGAGCTAGCACAAACCGTGTTTGATTTAGAGTTCCAACTACATGTATCCATATAGGAGAAAACAGAGTGAAACCTAAACATGAAAACGGTTACTGCAAAAGAACGATTTAATCTAGAAGAACGAAATTTGGTGAGCCAAGTGGGATTGGTGTACTGATCATTACCTGAAAGTATCATCAAGATTGGGTGAAAAAACGTTTGCTGAGATTTCAGGAAACTCGTAGTTTTGTGGAAGCTTGGCAACCCCTTTCAATGAAAATGATTCTCGTCAGTCTCTGCTTGGGGCTACTTCAATAGGACACAAACCATAGTGATAGAACGTGGAACTACATTATTGTGCCAAGTTTCAAAGAGCTAGCACAAACCGTGTTTGATTTAGAGTTCCAACTACATGTATCCATATAGGAGAAAACAGAGTGAAACCTAAACATGAAAAACGGTTACTGCAAAGGAGCGGTTTAACCTAGAAGAACGAAATTTGGTGAGCCAAGTGTGGTTGGTGTACTTATCATTACCTGCCAGTATCATCAAGATTGGGTGAAAAAACGTTTGCTGAGAATTCAGGAAACTCGTAGTTTTTGGGAAGCTTTGCAAACCCTTTCAATGAAAGTGATTTTCGTCTGTCTCTGCTTGGGGCTACTTCAATAGAACACAAACCATAGCGATAGAACTTGGAACTACATTATTGTGCCAAGTTTCAAAGAGCTAGCACAAACCGTGTTTGATTTAGAGTTCCAACTACATGTATCCATATAGGAGAAAACAGAGTGAAACCTAAACATGAAAACGGTTACTGCAAAGGAACGGTTTAACCTAGAAGAACGAATTTGGTGAGCCAAGTGTGGTTGGTGTACTTATCATTACCTGCCAGTATCATCAAGATTGGGTGAAAAAAATGTTTGCTGAGATTTCAGGAAACTCGTAGTTTTGGGGAAGCTTGGCAACCCCTTTCAATGAAAGTGATTTTCGTCAGTCTCTGCTTGGGGCTACTTCAATAGAACACAAACCATAGTGATAGAACTTGGAACTACATTATTGTGCCAAGTTTCAAAGAGCTAGCACAAACCGTGTTTGATTTAGAGTACCAACTACATGTATCCATATAGGAGACAACAGAGTGAAACCTAAACATGAAAACGGTTACTGCAAAGGAACGGTTTAACCTAGAAGAACGAAATTTGGTGAGCCAAGTGTGGTTGGTGTACTTATCATTACCTGCCAGTATCATCAAGATTGGGTGAAAAAATGTTTGCTGAAATTTCAGGAAACTCGTAGTTTTTGGGAAGCTTGGCAACCCCTTTCAATGAAAGTGATTTTCGTCAGTCTCTGCTTGGGGCTACTTCAATAGAACACAAACCATAGCGATAGAACTTGGAACTACATTATTGTGCCAAGTTTCAAAGAGCTAGCACAAACCGTGTTTGATTTTAGAGTTCCAACTACATGTATCCATATAGGAGAAACAGAGTGAAACCTAAACATGAAAACGGTTACTGCAAAGGAACGGTTTAACCTAGAAGAACGAAATTTGGTGAGCCAAGTGTGGTTGGTGTACTTATCATTACCTGCCAGTATCATCAAGATTGGGTGAAAAAATGTTTGCTGAGATTTCAGGAACTCGTAGTTTTTGGGAAGCTTGCAACCCCTTTCAATGAAAGTGATTTTCCGTCAGTCTCTGCTTGGGGCTACTTCAATAGAACACAAACCATAGCGATAGAACTTGGAACTACATATTGTGCCAAGTTTCAAAGAGCTAGCACAAACCGTGTTTGATTTAGAGTTCCAATACATGTATCCATATAGGAGAAAACAGAGTGAAACCTAAACATGAAAACGGTTACTGCAAAAGAACGATTTAATCTAGAAGAACGAAATTTGGTGAGCCAAGTGGGATTGGTGTACTGATCATTACCTGAAAGTATCATCAAGATTGGGTGAAAAAACGTTTGCTGAGATTTCAGGAAACTCGTAGTTTTGTGGAAGCTTGGCAACCCCTTTCAATGAAAGAGGATTCTCGTCAGTCTCTGCTTGGGGCTAATTCAATAGGACACGAACCATAGTGATAGAATGTGGAACTACAGTATTGTGCCATGTTTCAAAGAGCTAGCACAAACCGTGTTTGATTTAGAGTTCCAACTACATGTATCCATATAGGAGAAAACAGAGTGAAACCTAAACATGAAAACGGTTACTGCAAAAGAACGATTTAATCTAGAAGAACGAAATTTGGTGAGCCAAGTGGGATTGGTGTACCTATCATTACCTGAAAGTATCATCAAGATTGGGTGAAAAAACGTTTGCTGAGATTTCAGGAAACTCCTAGTTTTGTGGAAGCTTGGCAACCCCTTTCAATGAAAGGGATTCTCGTCAGTCTCTGCTTGGGGCTACTTCAATAGGACACGAACCATAGTGATAGAACGTGGAACTACATTATTGTGCCATGTTTCAAAGAGCTAGCACAAACCGTGTTTGATTTAGAGTTCCAACTACATGTATCCATATAGGAGAAAACAGAGTGAAACCTAAACATGAAAACGGTTACTGCAAAGGAACGTTTAACATAGAAGAACGAAATTTGGTGAGCCAAGTGTGGTTGGTGTACTTATCATTACCTGCCAGTATCATCAAGATTGGGTGAAAAAACGTTTGCTGAGATTTCAGGAAACTCGTAGTTTTGTGGAAGCTTGGCAACCCCTTTCAATTAAAGTGATTCTCGTCAGTCTCTGCTTGGGGCTACTTCAATAGGACATGAACCATAGCGATAGAACGTGGAACTACATTATTGTGCCATGTTTCAAAGAGCTAGCACAAACCGTGTTTGATTTAGAGTTCCAACTACATGTATCCATATAGGAGAAAACAGAGTGAAACCTAAACATGAAAACGGTTACTGCAAAGGAAACGGTTTAACCAAGAAGAACGAAATTTGGTGAGTCAAGTGGGATTGGTGTACTGATCATTACCTGACAGTATCATCAAGATTGGGTGAAAAAATATTTGCTGAGATTACAAGAAACTCGTAGTTTTGTGGAAGCTTGGCAACCCCTTTCAATGAAAGTGATTTTCGTCAGTCTCTGCTTGGGGCTACTTCAATAGAACACAAACCATAGCGATAGAACTTGGAACTACATTATTGTGCCAAGTTTCAAAGAGCTAGCACAAACCGTGTTTGATTTAGAGTTCCAACTACATGTATCCATATAGGAGAAAACAGAGTGAAACCCAAAGGTGAAACGATTACTGCAAACGAACGATTTAATCTAGAAGAACGAAATTTGGTGAGCCAAGTGGGATTGGTGTACTGATCATTACCTGAAAGTATCATCAAGATTGGGTGAAAAAACGTTTGCTGAGATTTCAGGAAACTCGTAGTTTTGTGGAAACTTGTTCAACCCCTTTCAATGAAAGTGATTCTCGTCAGTCTCTGCTTGGGGCTACTTCAATAGGACACAAACCATAGTGATAGAACTTGGAACTACATTATTGTGCCAAGTTTCAAAGAGCTAGCACAAACCGTGTTTGATTTAGAGTTGCAACTACATGTATCCATATAGGAGAAAACAGAGTGAAACCTAACAAGAAAACGGTTACGGCAAAGGAACGGTTTAACCTAGAAGAACGAAATTTGGTGAGCCAAGTGTGGTTGGTGTACTTATCATTACCTGCCAGTATCATCAAGATTGGAGTGAAAGGAAATGGTTTGTGCCAAGCTTCCCAGAGAAAC
>NW_027552093.1:385000-403527 GCF_045843805.1 Urocitellus parryii | reverse complement strand
AACCCTAACCCTAACCCTAACACTAAACCCTAAACCTATCCCTAACCCGAACCCGAACCCTAACCCTAACCCTGACCCTAAACCTAACCCTAACCCGAACCCGGACCCCAACCCTAACCCGAACCCGAACACTAATCCTAACCCTAAACATAATCCTAACCCTAACCCGAACCCTAACCCTAACCCTAACCATAACCCTAACCCTAACCATAACGCTAACGGTAACCCGAACCCAAAATTAACCCTAAACCTAACCCTAACCCTAACAGTAAACCTCACATTAACCCTAACTCTAATCCTAACCCGTACCCAGACCCTAACCCTAATCCTAACCCTAAACCTAACCCTAACCCTAAACCTAACACTAACACGAACCCTAAACCTAACCCTTACCCTAATCGTAACCCTAACCATAACCTAAACCGAACCCGAAACCTAAAACTAACCCTAACCCTAACCTTAACCCGAACCCAAACCATAACCCGAAACCTAACCCCAACTCGAACCCTAACCATAAACCTAACCCTAACCCGAAACCTAACCCGTACCATAACCCTAACACTGACCCTAACCCTAACCAAAACCCGAATCCTAAACCTAATCCTACCCCTAAACCTAACCCTAAACCAAACCCTAACCTAACCCGAACCAGAACCCGAACCCTAACCCTAACCCTAACCCTAACCCGATCATTAACCCTAACACTAACCCTAACCCTAATCCTAACCCTACCCTAACCAGGACCCTAACCGTAACCCAAACCCTAACCCAAACCCTAAACCTAACCCTAACTTTAACCCGAACCCTAACCCTTATCAAAACCATAAACCGAACTCTTACACTAACACTAAACCTACCTCTAAACCTAACCCGAACCATAACCAGGACCCTAACCCTAAACCAAACACTAAACCTAAGAGTAGCCCTCACCCTAACCCTAAGTCTAATCCTATCCTGAACCCGAACCCTAACCCTAAACCTAACCCTAACACTAACCGAACCCTAACTCTTACAGTAACCCTAAAACTAACCCTAACAATACCCTAACCCACACCCGAACACTAACTCGAAACCTAACCTGAACCCTAACCCTAACCCTAACGCTAACCCTAACCCTAACCCTAACCCTAACCCTAACCCGAAACCTAACCCTAACCCGAACCCTTACCCTAAATCTAACACGAACCCTAACCCGAACCCGAACATTAACCATAACATTAACCCTAACCATAACCCTGACCCTAACCATAACCCGAACCCTAAACCTAAACCTAACCCTAACCCAAACCCTAACCCTAACCCTAACCCTAAGCATAACCCTAAACCAAATCCTAACCCTAACCCTAACACTAACCCTAAAACTTACCCAAACCCTAACCCTAACCCTAACCCGAACCCTAACCCTAACCCTAACCCTAACCAGAACCCAAACCATAACCCTAACCCTAACCCGAACCCTAAACCTAAACCTAACCCTAACCCGAACCCTAACCCGAAACCTAACCTAACTCTAACACAAACCCGAACCCCAACCTGGACCCAAACCCAAACCCTAACCTTAACCCTAACATTAACCAGTAGCCGAACCCGAACCCTAAACTTAACTCTAACCCTAACCCTAAATGTAAACCGAACTCTAACACTAACCCTAACACTAACCATAACACGAACCCTAATCCTAACACGAACCCTAACCCTAACCCTAAACCAAACCCTAACTCTATCCCTCACCAAAACCTAATCCTAACCCTAAACATTAACCTAAATCTAACCGGAACCCTAAAAGTAACCCTAACCCTAACCCTGACCCTAACCTAAGCAGAACCAGAACCCTAACCCTAACCCAAACCCGAACCCTAACACGAACCTGAACCCTAACCAGAACCGAAACCTAACCCTAACCCTAACCCTAACTCTAACTCGAACCCTAACCCGAAACCTAAACCTAACTCTAACACTAACCCGAACCCTAACTCGGACCCAAACCCAAACCCTAACCTTAACCCTAACCCTAACCAGTAGCCGAACCCGAACCCTAATCTTAACTCTAACCCTAACCCTAAATCTAAACCGAACTCTAACATTAACCCTAACACTAACCCAAACACGTACCCTAATCCTAACACGAACCCTAACCCTTACCCTAAGCCTAACCCTAAATCTAACCCTCACCAAAACCCTAATCCTAACCCTGAACCTTAACCTAAACCTAACCCGAACCCTAAAACTAACCCTAACCCTAACCCTAACCCTAACCTAAGCAGAACCTGAACCCTAACCCTAACCCTAACTCTAACCCTAACCAGAACCCGAACCCTAACCCGAACCCGAACACTAACCAGAACCGAACCCTAACCCTAACACTAACTCTACTCCTAAGAGTAAACCTCACCCTAACCCTAACTCTAATCCTAACCTGAACCCGAACCCTAACCCTAACCCTAACACTAAACCTAACCCTAACCCTAACACTAACCCTAAACCGAACCCGAACCCTAACCCTATACCTAACCCTAACCCTAACCCGAACCCTAACCCTAACCCTAACCCTAATCCTAACCCGAACCCTAACCAAAACCCTTACCCTAACCCCAACCCGAACTCTATCATGAACCCGAACTCTAACCCGAACCCAAACCCTACACCTAAACCTAACCCGAACCCAGACTATAACCCGAAACCTAAACCTAATTCTAACCCTAACCCAAACCCTAACCCGGACCCGAACCTGAACCCTAACATTAATCCTAACCCTAACCAGTAGCCGAACCCGAACCCTAACCCTTACTCTAACGCTAACCCTAACCCAAACCCAAACCCTAACGATAACCCTAAAACTAATCCTAACCCTTACCCTAAACAAAAACCTAACCCTAACCCGAAAACTAAGCCGAACCCTAACTCTAACCCTAACCCTAACTTTAACCCTAACCCAAAGCCTAACCCTAACCTAACCCGAACCCAAACCATAATCCTAACCCTAACCCAAACCATAAAACTAACCCTAACCTTAACCCGAACCCTAAACCTAACCCGAACCCTAGCCCGAACCCTAACCCTAACCCTAACCCTAACCCTACCTCTAACCCTAACCCGATCCCTAACCCAGAACCGAACCCAAACCCTAAACTTAACCCTAATATTAACACTAACCCTAACCCGAAACCTAACCCGAACTATAACCCGAACCCTAAACCGAACCCGATCATTAACCCTAACACTAACCCTAACCGGAACCCTAACCCTAACCCTAACCTTAACCCGAACCTTAACCCTAACCCAAACCCTAAACCGAACCCTAACACTAACACTAATCCTACCTCTAACCCTTACCCGAACCCTAACCCGGACCCGAACCCGAAACATAAACTTAAACCTCACCCTTACCAGTAGCCGAACCCTCACCCTAACCCTAACCGTAACCCTAACCCTAAACCTAACCGGAACCCTAACCCTAAACCTAACCCATCCTTAACCCTAATCCTAACCCGAAACCTAACCCGAACCCTAACCCTAACCCTAACCCTAAACAAAACCTAAAACTAACCCTAACCCTAACCCTAACCCTAACCTAACCCGAACCCGAACCGTAACCGTAATCCTAACCCTAACCGAACCCTAACCCAAACCCGAACCCTAACCCGAACCCTAACCCTAACCAGAACCGAACCCTAACACGAACCCTAAACCTAACCCTAAACCTAACAGTAACCCTCACCCTAACCCTAACTCTAATTCTATCCTGAACCCGAACCCTAACACTAACCCTAGCCCTAACCCTAACCCTAACCGAAACCTAACCCTTACAGTAACCCTAAAACTAACCCTAACAATAAACCTAACCCACACCTTAACCCTAACCCGAACCCTAACCTGAACCCTAACCCTACCCCTAACGCTAACCCTAACCCTAAACCTAACCCTATCCCAAAACCTAAGCCTAACACGAACCCTAACCCTAAAACTAACATGAACCCTAACCCGAACCCGAACATTAAACATAATATTAACCCTAACCGTAATCCAGACCCTAACCATAACCCGAACCCTAAACCTAACCCTAACCTTAAGCCTAACCCTAAACTGAATCCTAACCCTAAACCTAACGCTATCCCTAACACTTACCCAGACCCTACCCATAACACTCACCCGAACATTAACCTTAACCTTAACCCTAACCCTAACCTGAACCCTAACCCTAACCCTAACCCGTACCCGTACCCTAACCCGAAACCTAAACCTAACTCAAACACTAACCAAAATCCTAACCCGGACACAAACCCAAACCCTAACCTTAACCCTAACCCTAACCAGTAGCTGAACCTGAACCCTAACCTTAACACTAACCCTAACCCTAACTCTAACCCGAACTCTAACTCTAACCCTAACACTAACCCTAAAACAAACCCTAATCCTAACACGAACCCTAACCCTAACCCTAACTCTAAGCCTCACCAAAACCATAATCCTAACCCTAACCCTTAACCTAAACCTAACCGGAACCCTAAAACTAACCCTAAACCTAACCCTACACTAACCTAAGCAGAACCCGAACCCTAAACCTAACCCTAACCATAACCCAAACCCGAACACTAACACGAACCCAAACCCTAACCAGAACTGAACCCTAACCCTAACACTAACCCTAATCCTCAGAGTAACCCTCACCCTAACCCTAAGTCTAATCCTAACCCGAACCCGAACCCTAACCCTAACCCTAACCCTAAACCTAACATTAACCCTAACACTAACCATAAACCGAACCCGATCCCTAACCCTAAACCTAACCCTAATCGTAACCCGAACCCTAACTATAACCCTAACCCTAACCCTAAACCTAACCCTAACACTAACCAAAACCTTACCCTAACCCCAACCCGAACCCTATCATGAACCCATACTCTAACTAGAACACAAACCCTACCCCTAACCATAACCAAACCCAAACCATAACCGAAACCTGACCCTAAACTTAACCTTAACCCGAACCCCAACCAGAACCCTAATCCTAACCCTAACCCTAACCCTAACCCTAACACTAACCCTAAACCGAACCCGATCCCTAACCCTATACCTAACCCTAACCCTAACCCTAACCCTAACCCTAATCCTAACCCTAACCCTAACCCTAACCCTAACCCTAACCCTAACCTTACCCGAAACCGAACCCTAACCCTAACCCAAAACCTAACCCTAACCCGAACCCTAACCCTAACCCTAACACGAACCCTAACCCGAACCCAAACATTAACCATAACATTAACCCTAACCGTAACCCAGACCCTAACCATAACCCGAACCCTAAACCTAACCCTAACCCTAACCTGAACCCTAACCCTAACCCTAACCCTAAGCATAAGCCTAAACAGAATCCTAACCCTAACCCTAACGCTAACCCTAACCCTTACCCAAACCCTAACCGTAACGCTAACCCTAACACGAACCCGAACATTAACCCTAACACTAAACCTAACCCTAACCCTAACCGTAACCCTAACCCTAACCCAAACCCTAACCATAACCCTATCCCGAACCCTAAACCTAAACCTGACGCTAACCCGAACCCTAACAGGAAACCTAAACCTAACTCTAACACTAATCTGAACCCTAACCCGGACCCAAACCCAAACCCTAAACTTAACCCTTACCCTAACCAGTAGCCGAACCCGAACCCTAACCTTAACTCTAACCCTAACCCTAACTCTAAACCAAACTCTAAACCTAACCCTAACTCTAACCCTCACCAAAACCCTAATCGTAAACCTAACCCTAACCTAAACCTAACCAGAACCCTAAAACTAACCCTAACCCTAACCCTAACCCTAACCTAAGCAGAACCCGAATCCTAACCCTAACCCCAACCCCAATCCAAACCATAACCCGAAACCTAAGCCTTATCCTAACTCTAAACCTAACCAGAAACCTAATCCTAACCCTAACCCTAACCCTAACCCTAACACTAAACCTAACCCAAACCCTAACCATAACCCTATCCCGAACCCTAAACCTAAACCTGACGCTAACCCGAACCCTAACAGGAAACCTAAACCTAAATCTAACACTAATCCGAACCCTAACCCGGACCCAAACCCAAACCCTAACCTTAACCCTTACCCTAACCAGTAGCCGAACCCGAACCCTAACCTTAACTCTAACCCTAACCCTAACTCTAAACCGAACTCTAAACCTAACCCTAACTCTAACCCTCACCAAAACCCTAATCCTAAACCTAACCCTAACCTAAACCTAACCCGAACCCTAAAACTAACCCTAACCCTAACCCTAACCCTAACCTAAGCAGAACCCGAATCCTAACCCTAACCCCAACCCCGATCCAAACCATAACCCGAAACCTAACCCTAATCCTAACTCTAAACCTAACCAGAAACCTAATCCTAACCCTAACCCTAACCCTAACCCTAATCTAACCCGAACCCTAACCCTAATCCTAACCCTAAACCTAACCCGAACCCAAACATTAACCATAATAATAACACTAACCGTAACCCTGACCCTAACCATAACCCGAACCCTAAACCTAAAACTAACCCTAACCTGAACCCTAACCCTAAACTTAACCCTAAGCCTAACCCTAAACCGAATCCTAAACCTAACCCTAACGCTAACCCTAACGCTTACCCAAAACCTAACCGTAAAGTTAAGCCTAACACGAACCCGAACATTAACCCTAACCCTAACCCGAACCCGAACCCTAACCCTAACCCTATCCCGAACCCTAAATCTAACCCTAACCCTAACCTGAACCCTAACCGGAAACCTAAACCTAACTCTAACACTAACCCGAACCCTAACCCGGACCCAAACCCAAACCCTAACATTAATCATAACCCTAAAGCAGTAGCCGAACCCGAAACCTAACCTTAACTCTAACCCTAACCCTAACTCTAAACCGAACTCCAACACTAACCCTAACACTAACCCTAACACGAACCCTAATCCTAACACGAACCCTAACCCTAACCTTAACCCTAACCCTAACCCGAACCCTAAGCCGAAACTTAGCCCTAACCCAAACCCTAACCCTAACCCTAACCGTAACCCTAAATCTAACCCTCACCAAAACCCTAATCCGAACCCTAACCCTTAACCTAAACCTAACCCGAACCCTAAAACTAACCCTAACCCTAACACCAACCCTAACCTAAGCAGAACCCGAATCCTAACCCTAACCAAAACCCCAACCCAAACCATAACCCGAAACCTAACCCTAATCCTAACTCTAAACCTAACCAGAACCCTAATCGTAACCCTAACTCTAACCCTAACCCTAACCCTAACCTAAAACGAACCCGAACCCGAACCCGAACCCGAACCCGAACACTAACCCAAAACCTAAACCTAACCCGAACCCTAACCCTAACCCTAACACGAACCCTAACCCGAACCCAAACATTAACCATAACATTAACCCTAACCATAACCCTGACCCTAACCATAACCTGAACCCTAAACCTAAAACTAACCCTAACCTGAACCCTAACCCTAAACTTAACCCAAAGCCTAACCCTAAACCGAATCATAAACCTAACCCTAACACTAACCCTCACCCTTACCCAAAAGCTAACCCTAACGCTAACCCTAACACGAACTCGAATATTAACCTAACCCTAACCCTAACCCTAACCCTAACCCGAACCCTAATTCTAACCCTAACCCTAACCCTAACCCGAACCCTAACCCGAACCCTAACCCTAACCCTATCCCGAACCCTAAATCTAACCCTAACCCTAACCCAAACCCTAACCGGAAACCTAAACCTAATTCTAACACTAACCCGAACCCTACCCCGGACCCAAACCCAAACCCTAACCTTAACCCTAACCCTAAGCAGTAGCCGAACCCGAACCCTACCTTAACTCTAACCCTAACCCTAACTCTAAACCAAACTCTAACACTAACCCTAACACTAACCCTAACACGAACCCTAGACCTAACACGAACCCAAAACCTAACCCTAACCCTAACCCTAACTCTTACCCGAACTCTAACACTAACCCTAACACTAACCCTAACAGGAACCCTAATCCCAACACGAACCCTAACCCTAACCCTAATCCTAACCCTAACTCTAACCCTCACCAAAAGCATAATCCTAAACCTAAACCTTAACCTAAACCTAACCCTAACCCTAAAACTAAACCTAACCCTAACCCTAACCTAAGCAGAATCCAAACCCTAAACCTAACCCTAACCCTAACCCAAACCGTAACCTGAAACCTAACCATAATCCTAACCCTAACCCGAACCCCAACCAGAACCCTAATCCCAACCATAACCCTAAACCGAACCCGAACCCTAACCCAAAACCTAACCCTAAACCTAACCCGATCCCGAACCCTAACCCTAACTCTAACCCCAACTCTAACCCCAAACCACACCCTAACCCTAACCAGAACCCTAATCCTAACCCTAACCCTAACCCTAACCTTAACCCGAACCCAAAAAATAAACCGAAACCTAACCCTAACTCGAACCCTAAACCCAAACCTAAACCTAACCCGAACCCAAAACATAACCCCAAACCTAACCCTAACCCTAACTCTAATCCGAACCCTAACCCTAACCCAAACCCTAACACGAAACCTAACCCTAACCCGAACCCTAAACCTAACCCGAACCCAAAACATGACCCTTACCCTAACCCTAACCCTAACCCTAACCCTAAACCTAACCCTAACATTAACACTAACCCTAATCCTAAACCGAACCCTAATCCTAAACATAACCCTAACCCTAACCCTAACCCTAAACCTAACTCTAACACAAACCTGAACCCTAACCCTAACACTAACCCTAACATTAACACTAACCCTAATCCTAACCCAAACCCTAACACTAACCATAACCCTAATCCTAACCCTAAACCTAAACCTAACTCTAACCAGAACCCGACCCTAACATTAACACGAACACTTACCCTAACCCTAACCCGAACCCTAAGCCGAAACTTAGCCCTAACCCAAACCCTAACCCTAACCCTAAACCTAAACCTAACCCTAACCCGAAACCTAACCCTAATCTTAAACCTAACCCAAAAACAAACCCTAACCCTAACCCTAACCCGAACCCAACCGTACACCTAACCCTAAACCTAACCCTAACCCTAACCCTAACCCTAACCCTAACCCTAACTCTAACAATAACCCTAACCCGAACCTGAACTTTAACCCTAAACCTAACTCTAACTCTAATGCTAACTCTAACAATAACCATAACACTTACCCGAAACCGACCCCTAAGTCTAACACAAATCCCAACCCTAACGTTAACACTAATCCTAATCCTAACCCTAACGCGAACGCTAAACCTAATCCTAAACCTAACCCTAACATGAACCCGAACCCTAACCCGAACAATAACCCTAACCCGAACCCGAACCCGAAACCCTAAAACTAACTCTAAAACTAACCCTAACCCAAACACGAACCCTTACTCTAACCCTAACCCTAACCCTAATACTAACCCTAACCCTAATCTGTACCTGAACACTAACCCTAAACCTAACCCTAACCCTAACCCTTACACTAACCCTAACCCTAACCCTAAAAATAGCACTAACCCTAATTCTAACCTGAATCCTAACCCTAACATTAACCCTAAACCTAACCCTAATCCTAACCCGAATCCTAACCATAACCCGAACCATAACCCTAAACCTAACCCTAACCCTAACACTAATCCTAACTCTAAACCTAACCCGAACCTTAACCCTAAACCTAACCCTAACCCTAACCCTATACCTAACCCTAACATTAACACTAACCCTAATCCTAACCCGAACCCGAACCTTAACCCGAACCCTAATCCGAACCATAAACCTAACCCTAACTCGAAACATAACCCTAACCCTAACTCTAAAACTAACCCTTACCCAAACACGAACCCTAACTCTAACCCTAACCCTAACCCTAACCCTAAACCTAAACCGAACCGGAAACCTAACCCTAAACTGAACCCGAACCCTAACCCTAATCTGAACAACAACCCTAACCATAACCCTAACATTAACACTAAACCTAACCCGAACCCGAACCCTAACCCTAACCCCAACGCGAACACCAACACTAACCCTAACACTAACCCGAAACCGAACCCGAACCCTAACCCTAACCCTAACACTAACATTAACACTAACCCTAATCCGAACCCGAACCCTAAACCTAACCATAACCCTAACCATCACACTACCTCAAACCCTAACCCTAAACCAAACACGAACACTAACCCTAACATTAAACCTAAACCTAACACTAAACCGAACCCTAAACCTGACCATAACCCTAACCCGAACCCGAAACCTAACCCTAACCCGAACTGGAACCCTAAACCTAACGCTAACCCTAACCCTAACCCTAATCCTAACCCTAAACCTAACATAACCATAACCTGAACACTAAAACTAACCCGAACCCGAACCCTAACCCTAACCCTATCGCTAACAGTAACAGTAACACTAACCCTAATCCTAACCCGAACCCGAACCCTAACCCTAACCCGAACCCGAACCCTAACCCTTACACTAACCCTAACCCTAACCCGAACCCGAACCCTAACACTCACACTAACACTAACCCTAACTCAAACCCTAACCATAACCCTAATCCTAACATTAACACTAACCCTAATCCTAACCCGAAACCTAACCCTAACCCTAACCCTAACCCTAACGCTAACACTAAACCTAACCCTAACCCTAACCCGAAACCAAACCCGAACACTAACCATAACCCTAACCTGAGCACGAACCCTGAACCTAACACTAACCCTAACACTAACCCTCAACCTAACCCGAACCCAAACCATAACCCTAACCCTAACACTAACCCTAACATTAACACAAACACTAATACTAACCTGAACCCTAACCCTAACCATAATGGTAAACCTAACCCTAACCCTAAACATAACCCTAACCCGAACCCGACCCCTAACCGGAACCCGAAACCTTACCCTAACCCTAACACTAACCCGAACCCGAACCCGAACCCTAAACCTAACTCTACACCAAAAACGAAGCCTAAACTGAACACGAACCCTAACCCTAACCCTAACTCTAACCCTAAACGGAAACTTAACTCTAACCCAAAAACTAACCCTAACCCTAATCCTAAACCTAACACTAACCCGAATCCGTACGCTAACCATAACCCTAACCCGAACTCGAACACAAACCCTAACCCTAACCCCAACCCAAACATTAACGCTAACCCTAATCCTAACCCGAACACTAACCCTAACCTGAACAAGAACCCTAACCCTAAACCTAAACCTAACCCGAACCCGAACACTAACACTAACCCGAACCCGAACCCTAAGCCTAACACTAACCCTAACCTTAACCCTAAACCTAACCCTAACCCGAACCCGAACACTAACCCTAACCCGAACACTTACCATAACACTAACCCTAAACCTAACCCTAAAGCTAACTCTAACCCTAACCCCAAACTTAACCGTAAACCGAACCAGAACCCTAACCCAAACCCGAACCCGAACCCTAAACCTTACCCTAAACCTAACCCTAACCTTATCCCTAACCCTAAAGCTAACCCTAATCCGAACCCGAATCCTAACCCTATCCCGAATCCTAAACCTAACCCTAACCCTAAACCTAACATTAACACTAACCCTAACCCTAACCCTAACCCTAACTCTAACCCTAACCAGAATCTGAACCCTAACCCTAACCCTAACTCTAACCCTAAACCTAACCCTAACCCGAACCCGAACCCTAAACCGAACCCGAACCCTAACCATAATCCTAACCCTAACCGAACCCGAACGCTAACCCGAACCCTAACCCTAACCATAACCTAAAACCTAACCCTAACACTAAACCTAAACCTAACCTGAACCCTAACACTAACCCTAACCCTGACCCTAACACTAAACCTAACCCTAACCCGAACCAAAATACTAACCTTAACCCGAACCCTAACCCTAAACATAACATTAACACTAACCCTAATCCTAACCCTAAACCTAACCCTAACATGAACCAGAACCCTAACCCTAAACCTAACATTAACCCTAACCCTAATCCTAACCCTAAACCTAACCCTAACATGAACCCGAACCCTAACCCAAACCCGAACCCGAACACTTACCCTGAACCTAACCCTAACCCTAACTCTAACCCGAACCCAAACTCTAACCCTAACCCTAACCCTAAGCCGAACCTTAACCCTAACCCAAACGTTAACCCTAACCCTAACCCTAAACCTACCCCTAACCCGAACCCGAACACTAACCCTAACCCTAACCAAACCCAAACCCTAACCCTAACCCAAACCCTAACATTAACATTAACCCTAATCCTAACCCGAACACTAACCCTATCCTGAACAATAACCCTAACCCTAAAACTAACCCTAACCCGAACCTGAACCCTAACCCTAACCCTAAACCATACCCTAACCCTAAGGCTAACCCTAACATTAACACTAACCCTAATCCTAACCTGAACCCTAACTCTAACCCTACCCTAACCCTAAACCTAAACCTAACCTTAACCGGAACCCGAACCCTAACCCTAACCCTAACGCTAACCCTAACATTAACACCACCCTAATCCTAACCTGAACCCTAACCTTAACTCTAACCCTAACACTAAACCTAACACTAACCCGAACCCGAACACTAATCCTAATCCTAACGCTAACCTGAACCCTAACCCAAACCCTAACCCTAACCAGAACCCAAACCTTAACCCAAACTGTAAACCTAAAAATAACACTTAACCTAACCCTAACCCATACTCTAACCCTCACCTGAGCCCTAAAACTAACACTTATGCTAACCCTAACCCGAAACCGAACCCGAACCCTAACCCTAAACCTAACCCGAACCCTAACTCTAACCCTAACCCTATCCCTAAACCTAACCCTAAATCTAACTCTAACACAAACACCACAGCTAACCCTAAACCGAACCCGAACCCTATCCCTAATCCGAATCTGATCCCTAACACTTATCCTAACCCTAACCGTAACCCGAAACCTAACCCTAACCCTAACACTAACTCTCACATTAACAGTAACCCTAACCCTAATCCTAACCTGAACCCTAACCCTAACCCTAACCCTAACCCTAACCCTAACCCTAACCATAACCATAACCCTAATCCGAAACCTAACCCTAACCCTAACCCTAACATTAACACTAAACCTAATCCTAACCTGAACCCTAACCCTAATCCTAACCCTAAACCTAACCCTCACCCAAACCAAAACCCTAACCAGAACGAGAACCCTTACCCTAAATCTATCCCTAACCCTAACCATAACCCGAAACCGAACACTAACCCTTACGCTAACCCGAACCGTAACCCTAAACCGAACACGAACGCTAACCCTAAAACTAACCCCAAACCTAAGCCGAACCTTAACCCTAACCCAAACCCTAACCCTACCCCTAACCCTAAACCTAACCCTAACGCGAACCCGAACACTAACCCTAACACTAACCCTAACCCTAACCCTACTCTAAACCTTACCCTAACCCTAACGCTAACCCTAACATTAACACTAACACTAATTCTAACCTGAACCCTAACTCTAACCCTACCCTAACACGAACCCTAAAACTAACCCTAACCCAAACCCGAACACTAACCCTAACCCTAACGCTAACCCTAACATAAACACCACCCTAATCCTAACCTGAACCCTAACCCTAACCCTAACCCTTACACTAAACCTAACGATAACCCGACCCGAACCCTAACCCTAACTCTAACGCTAACCAGAACCCTAACCCGAACACTAACACTAACACTAACCCGAACCTTAAACCTAACCCTTACCCTAAAACTAACCATTAACCTAACTCTAACCCGAACCCTAACCCTCACCCGAAGCCTAACACTAACCCTAACGCTAGCCCTAACCAGAGCCCAAACCCGAACCCAAACCCTAACCCTAACCCGAACCCGAACCCGACCTTAAACTAACCCTAAACCTAACCCTATATCTAACTCTAACCCTAACAACAAACCTAACCTTAAGCCGAACCCGAACCCTAACCCTAACCCTAACCCGAACCCGAACCTGAACCTTAAACCTAACCCTAAACCTAACCCTATACCTAACTCTAACCTAACAACAAACCGAACCCTAAACCGAACCCGAATACTATCCCTAAACCTAATCCGAACACTAAGCCTTACCCAAACCCTAACCCTAACCCTAACCCTAGACCTAACCCTAACCCTATACCGAACCATAACCCGAACCCGAAACTTAACCCTATCCCGAACCTGAACCCTAACACGAAACTTAACCCTATCCCGAACCCAAACCCTAACCCTAACCCTAACCCTAACATTAACACTATCCCTAATCCTAACCCGAACCCGATTTCTAACCCTAACCCTAACCGAAACCGAACCCGAACCCCAACCCAAACACTAACCCTACCCTCACCGTAACCCTAAGCCGAACCTTAACCCTAACCCAAACCATAACCCTAACCATAACCCTAAACCTAACCCTAACCCGAACCCTAACCCAAACACTAACCCTAACCGAACCCAAACCCTAACCCTAACCCCAACTCTAACATTAACAGTAACCCTAATCCTAACCCGATAACTAACCCTAACGTGAACACTAACCCTAACCCTAAACGTAAACATAACCCGAACCCGAACCCTAACCCTAAACTTGACCCTACCATTAACACTAACCGTAACCCTAACCCTTACCCTAAACCTAACATTAACACTAACCCTAATCCTACACCGAAACCTAATCCTAACCCTAACCCTAACCCTAACACTGAACCTAACCCTAACCCGAACCCTAACCCTAACCCTAACGCTAACACTAAACCTAACCCTAAACCTAACCCTAACCCGTACCCGAAACTTAACCCTAACCCTAACCCTAAGCCTAACCCTAAACCGAACCCTAAACCGAACACTAACCCGAACCCGAACCCTAAACCTAACCCTAACCCTAACCCTAACATTAACACTAACGCTAATCTTAACAAGAACCCTAACCGTAAACCTAACCCTAAAACAAACCCTAACCCAAAACCTAACCCTAACCCTAAACGTAACACAAACCCTAACCCTAACCCAAACCCTAACCCTAAACCTAATCCTAACCCTAACCCTAACACTAACTCTATCCCGAACCCAAAACCGAACCCTAACCCTAACCATAACCCTAACATTAACACTAGCCCTCATCCTAACCCGAACCCTAACCCAAACCCTAACCCTAACCGTAACCCTAACCCTAATCCTAACTCGAACCCGAAAACTAACCCATACCCGAACCCGAACCCTTATCCTTACCCTAAACCTAAACCTAACATTAACACTAACCCTAATCCTAATCCGAACCCGAACACTAAACCTAACCCTAATCCAAACCCGAATTTGAACATGAACCCGGACCCTAACCAAAATCCTAACGCTAACCCTAACCCGAACCCGAACCCGAACCCTAAACCTAACCCTAACTCTAACAATAACACTAACCCTAATCCTAACCTGAACACTAACCCTAACCCTAACCCTAACCCTAACCCTAAACCTAACCCTAAACCTAACCCGAACCCTCACCCTAACCCTAATGATATCCCTAACCCTAACCCTAACTCTAACCCGAATCCGAACCTTAACCCTACCTATAACCCTAAACGTAACCCTTAACCTAAGCACAACCCGAAACCTAACCCAAACCCGAACCCTAACACTAACCCTAACGCTAACACTAACCCTAATCCTAAACCGAACCCTAACCCTAACTCTAACCCTAACCCGAACCCTAAACCTAACCCTAACCAGAACCCTAACACTAACCCTCACCCTAAACCTAACCGAACCCGAACCCTAACCCGGATCCTAACCATAACCCTAACCCTAAACCTAACCCCAACCCTAACCCTAACTCGAATCGTAACCATAACCATAACCCTAAACCTAACCCTAACCTTAACCCTAATCCTAAACCTAATGCTAAACTGAACCCTAACCCTCACCCTAACCCTGACCCTAAACCTAAACCTAATCCTAACCGAACCCGAACACTAACCCTAACCCGAACCCGAACCCTAACCATAACCCTAACATTAACACTAACCCTAATCCAAACCCAAAACCTAACCCAAACCCTAAACCTAACCCTAAACATAAACCTAACCCAAACCAGAACCAGAAACCTAATCTTTACCCGAACCCAAACCCTAGTCCTTAACCTAACCCTAACCCTAACATTAACACTAACCCTATCCTCACTCGAACTCTAAACCTAACCCTAAACCTAACCCTAACCCGAACCCAAACCCGAACCCTAACGCTAAACCTAACATCAACACTAACCCTAACGCTAACCCTAACCCTAAATCTAACATAAACCCTAACCCTAATCCTAAACCGAAACCTAATCCTAACCCTAACCCTAACTCTAACACTGAACCTAATCCTAAAACGAACCCGAACCCTAACCCTAATCCTAACGCTAACACTAACCCTAACCATAACCATATCCCTAATCCGTACCCGAACCTTAATCATAACCCTAACTCTAAACCTAACACTAAACCTAACCCTAAATCGAACCCTAACTCGAACCCGAACACGAAACCTAACCCTAAACCTACCCTAACCCGATCCCGAACCCGAATCCTAAACTTAACCCTAACCCTAAACCTAACATTAACACTAACCCTAATCTTAACCCGAAGCCTAAACCTAACACTAACCCTAACCCTAACCCTAAACTGAACCCTAACCCTAACCCTAACCCTAACACTAACTCAAACCCTAACATTAACACTAAACCTAATCCTAACCCCAACCCTAACACTAACCCTAAACCTAACCCTAAACATAACACTAACCAAAACCGAACCCTAACCCGAACCCGAACCCGAACCCTAACCTTCACCCTAACCCTAACCCTAACACAAAACCGAACTCGAACCCTAACCCTAACCCGAACACGAACCCTAACACTAACCCTAAACCTAACACTAAGCCTCAACCTAACCCGAACCCGAACCCTAAACCTAACCCTAACCCTAACCCTAACAATAACACTAACCCTAATCCTAACCCGAACCCTAACCCTAACCATAACCCTGAACCTAACCCTAACCCTAAACCTAATCCTAACCATAACCCTAACCCTAACCCTAACATTAATACTAACCATAATCCTAACCCTAACCCTAACCATAACCCTAACCCAAATGCGAACCTGAACCAGAACCAGAACCCTAACCCTAACCCTGACAGTAACACTAACCCGAAACCGAACCCGAACCCGAATGCTAACCCTAACCTTAACCCAAACCCTAACATTAACACTCACCCTAATTCTAACTGAACCCTAACCGTAACCCTAACCCTAACCCTAACATTAACACTAACGCTAACCCTAACCCTAAACCTAAACATAAACCTAACCCTACCCCGAACCCAAACCCTAACCCTAACCCGTACCCTAACCCTAAACCTACCCCTAAACCTAACATTAACACTAACCCTAATCTAACCCGAACCCTAAACCTAAACCTTACCCTAACACTAACTTGACCCAGAACCCTAACCCTAACGCTAACGCTAACCCTTACCCTAACCCTAACCCTAACCCTAAACCGAACCCCAACCCTAAACCTAATCTTAACCATAACCCTAACCCTAACCCGAATCCGAACCAGAAACCTAACCCTAACCCAAACCCTAACATTAACACTAACACATTAACCCTAACCCTAACCCTAAACCTAACATTAACAGTAACCTTAATCCTAACCCGAAACCTACTCCTAAACCTAACCCTAAACTTAACACTGAACCTAACTCTAACCCTAACCCGAACCCTAACCCTAAGGCTAACACTAACCCTAACCCTAATCATTACCCGTACACGAACCTTAACCCTAAACCTAAAACTAAACCTAACCCTAAAGCTAACCCTAACCCTAACCCTAACCCTAAACCGAACCTGAAGCCTAACACTAAACCTAACCCTAACCCTAACCGTAAAAATAACCCTAACCCTAACCCGAACCCTAACTCTAAACCGAACCCTAACCCTAACCCTAACCCAAAACCTAACCCTAACCCTAAACCTAATCCTAACCATAACCCTAACCCTAACCCAAATCCGAACCAGAACCCTAACCCTAACCCTAACCCTAACTTTAACACTAACCCTAACCCTAACCCTAACCCTAAACCTAACATTAACACTAACCCTAATCCTAACCCGAAACCTAATCCTAAACCTAACCCTAACCTTAAAACTGAACCTAACCCTAACCCTAACCCGAACCGGAACCCTAACCTTAAGGCTAACACTAACCCTACCTTAAACCTAACGCTAACCTGAACCCGAACCCGAACCCTAACCCTAACCCTAACCTGAATTCTATCCGTAACCCTAACCCTAACTCTGACCCGAAATGGAATCTGCACCCTAAACCTAACCCTATCCCTAAACCTAACCGTAACTCTAACCCTAACCCTAAACCTAACCCTAACTCGA